>NC_143562.1:76672500-76955000 GCF_054136105.1 Typopeltis vanoorti | reverse complement strand
TGACTTTGAAAATATTTAAAATGAGTGATTAGAAAGAGGAGTAACAGAGAAGTGTGAAAAATGAGGTACTAAGGACTTGAAATACTATTCTAGAAACTGTTTAAAAACCCTATCAATAGCATTACTATCCATTTTTGCATCTACATATTCTTGTGAATCACTATTCTCAGTGATGAATTTTGTTAAGTCTCATAATTCAGTCGATATAGTGGAGTTACTGAGCGCGCACTTTACAAAAGTACATCATCCAGGTGGTGACGTTGAAAAAATGAAGGAACCATTAGTTTATATGGGAATTGTGATGAATGAAGTGGAGGTGAATAGCCTATTACAGAACCTTAATGTGAAAACATCTGTGGGATTGGATGGTATACCGGCACGGGTCTTGCATGAAGCGGCTAAGGAATTATCAGTGTCCTTGACCATGTTGTTTAATCTGAGTCTCAGGTCTGGCTTAGTCCCGAAGGCGTGGAAAGAGGGGAAAATAGTTTCACTGCATAAAGGAGGATCCAAGACTATGGTTGCAAATTACCGACCGATCAGCATATCAGGAGTCGTTGTCAAGGTCTTGGAGAAAGTAGTCAAGGGAAAAATACAGGAATGGATTGATGAAAATGAGATACTGTACAGAGGACAGCATGGCTTTGTGAAGGGTAGATCATGCCTCAGTAACTTGCTCAAGTTTTATAACAAGGTGACGGCTGAACTGGATAAGGGAAATGGGTTTACAGTGATACTGCTGGACCTGGCAAAGGCGTTTGACAGGATACCACATGGAATTCTAATCCGTAAACTACAACATATGGGAATGGATATAGGATTGGTGAGATGGATAGCTGGGTGGTTGATGGAGAGATATCAAAGAGTAGTTTATTCAGGAGTAGAGTCCAAAAAACGGCCTGTGACTAGTGGTGTGCCACAGGGTTCTGTTCTTGGACCACTGCTGTTTAATCTGTTCATTAACGATATAGGGAAGGGTCTAAGTGGGACAGTTCATTTGTTCGCTGATGATGCAAAGTTGGGTAGGGCGATTGTGAATGCAGAAGATGTCAAAGTCTTGCAAGATGACTTAGATAGATTGGAGTTCTGGACTAAGGAGAATGGATGTCAATTTAATGTGACAAAATGTAAGGTTATGCATTTCGGAGTGAAAAGATTAGCAGCAGTATACCACATTGGTGGAACTGTACTCCAAGAGATTGATGAGGCCAGGGACTTGGGAGTGTTGGTGGATAGGGAGATGAAGTTTAGGGGGCACATTGCGAAAGTAGCTAAATCAGCTCATCAACTCACTTGGTTGTTGAAAAATACCTTGACGAGCAGAGAAAAACAAGTTATTGTACCTCTGTACCGAGCCCTGATAAGACCTCATCTCGACTACTGTGCCCAGATTTTGTCACCATGGTTCCTTCTTGATGGGGAGGAGGTGGAGAGGATCCAGAGGCGAGTGACTAAGATGATAACAGGTCTATGGAATGAACCATATGAGAACAGGTTGAAGATTTGTGGGTTGCAGAAACTAGTTGATAGGCGGAAAGGGGGAGATATGATTGAGAAGGATTCTATAGGATTAATTCAGATGATATTTTTGAGATCAGGACTGGTGGTGGGAGAACTAGGGGACACCCATGGAAGCTGGGCAAGAGCGTGGTTAGCAGGGGTGTTAGAGCTGGGTTCTTTACTTTTAGAGTGGTAAATGAGTGGAATAAGCTGCCAGAGTCTGTTGTGGGTGCTAAGACGGTGAGCGAGTTCAAGGCAAGGTATGATAGATACTGTGAGAATGTTGAACAGCTGTGTGAACATGATGTTTAGGGCCTCCCTCGATGAGTCTAAGGACTCCTGGAGTAGCCCGTGGTAATAATAATAATAATAGGAGTAGCCTTACAGATGAAACTAGTAGGGCATGCATATCTCTAAAGGTTACAAAATATAAACCTGATATAAATTATCTGTCATCACTGATGCAGCAGCATAAGTCTCATTGATGCTAAATAAATAAAACTTCCTTCCACTATTTTTCTTTCTCTAGTTTTGATTTGATGTTTTCTGTTAAAAAATTGTAAAGTTTAACTTCCGTTACTCGTAAGGGATTAAGAATTAATAAAAGAATATCGTTAATTATGAGACTGTGCACTGTATTGGAAAAACTTGAAAAAAACTATGTCTGATTGATCTTTATAAAAAAAAACAAAAACAAAAAATTCAGAATTATTGTTTACTCTTTTGCTGATGTTAAAAATTGTGTCTTTAAATTTTGTGACCATATATAGCAGACAGAATTACACTTAAAGGCAAATAAAAAGTATTCACACTATCAACAGGGTAGAAGGACTTTTAAGTAAAAATTCCATCACTAATTTTTACATTCATCCAATGTTACAACTTACAATATTCTTTGATTTTACCACTCTAGCGTGATTTTTGATTATTTGAAAAGGTTCTCCTAATACTTAAAAGGAACCAAATAATAATATGTTCTCCAAAATTTCAGTTGGCAAGTGAGAAAAAAGTTTGCATCACACATTTGGCACGCACGCTTAAAAAGGTTGCCTATCCCCGAACCAGGGGATGGAGGAAGTGGATGTCACGAATCAGCAGATTAGAACATGAGTGCAGGCTGAGCAATTATCATGTGGGACTTCAACTATGGGAATATAAATCAATATCTGCATATTAATCTTATTAGATTAGATTTTAATAGATTGAAATTAATAAATCATAATAAATCATCGACCATTTATTAGATTAGATTTTAACAGATTAAATTAATAAATGATAATTTCTGCTGCATCAATTCTATAAAACTCCTTTACCAACTTAGATTTCTATCATATCTCTACCTTCCATCTATCATCAATACTAAACATTCCATAGATCAGATACCACCTCATTTAATCTTCTGACCCTAGCTTGATACTGATTTCTTCATATATCCCTAATTTCTCATGCTCTACTAAGAGTTTAGATATTAATGCAAAATAAATCTCGTGCCATGGCACTACTCCAAGTTGTCCCCTAATTTTGACATAAAATCCGGCTGTGTAATTCCATATACCTCTTCTGATTTGAAAATTCCACTCACTTCCAAATCTCCCAGGACCTTTATGGTCACACTCTGAAATATAAAATGCTACCATTACCAAATTCTTGATGTCATCGGCAAATTTTCGTAAAGAATGGGGAAAAATAAAATAAAAATATGTAAGTAAACTTGCATGTTGGCTTCTCTATTAAAAATAGGGGGAATCTGTCCTAATTTGTTTGCATCGAGTAAGAACTTAATATCATAAAATCATTCAGTTAATGATCACTGCACATCTATGAGGCTCGAATCAAATAATACTTACTTTACTTTCAACAGTGTTCGGATATAACAGACATATTTATTAAGATCAGATGTTAGAAATATGTACCGACAACTAGACGAACAATCCCTACAAATCCAGTGTATTCCACACCGTTAAGATGCATATTCTGCATTTCAAGTTGCGCAGCCGGTAAAAATAAAATAAGTTTTTGATGCAATGAAACTATTTCTGTCTGTCAATAAGCAATCGGAATGATATGAAAAAGAATAGTGGTAGTTGCTACTGTACTTACATAAATTCAACTTTAACGTTACACTAAAAACCTACAAAATATTACACAAGTACATCTTTTTCATTTTCTTACATTAACGTTTTCAGTTTGCGCGCCGCCTGGAAAGAGAGTAATGGAAAGAAAGGCGAAATTTGAGAAGACATTATTCACACAATTCTTGCTTGAGACATGCATAACAAAATAAATTCGTCGAAGGAATTCTGCTGACATGCTACAAAACCAGTGGACTTTTAAATAGTCCTAAACAGTTCTTACCGTAAAGAATTCAGAAAAGTGTTTCTAGTAGTTCTTGCCAAAATGTAGGATTCACATCAAGTTTCGTAATCGAGAAACCTTGCACATACATTTCTGGTTGTGACTTTCCTTTATTTTACAATTTGCTGGAAGATTAAGGTAACTGGACGCTACGTTTTTGGCGCCCTTCGAAAATTCTTAGCTACGTCCTTTTTTTTTTTTTTTTTTGGTTATGTGACAATTTTCATAAGTGGTAAATAATCTGTTACCGGCGCCCTTAAGCTTGGTAAGTACTCCAATACCATAGCTTTCCACCGCCTCTGATTAGTTCCTTTATTTTTGGATTTACGACCGAAGCATTTCAGGCAATGAGACCAGTGTGTTATGTCTATTAATTACATGTGTTCTAAAGTCTGATTTACCGAGAACAAGTTTTAAAAGAAAATGAGAACAAGTTTCCCAAAAGAAAAACACCACTGTATGAGAAATGGCTAACTCACCTTCAATTAAAAAGTTCTGATAAAGGCTCTTCGCTTCCAAGAAACGGGATTCGAACCTGGGTCTTTCCAAAAGAGCATCGTCAGAAACCGACATTGAACTATGAGGCTTGCCTCTAATTGAAACTGGTATAGGTATTCCATTTAAAAAGTTCAACAACAAAACAGGTATACATCTACAAATCGTGCATGTCCAAAGTAAGCAAGTAAATGAGAAAAAGTATCATGTTATATCTGTCCAAGACAGAGTATCCCAACCTTGATTGAAAAAGTTAGACAGGGGAAAAGTGTACATATGTTCTCAGTTGCAGTCATGCGCGTCCACAGAAAATTTTCCAGGGGAGGGACAAAGCTTGATGACAAATGATTACATCAATAAATTTTTATTAAAAAAAATCAGCTAACTCCTTTTTATTCCCGTATAGGGAGTAGGCTAGGCCGTTTGACCCTATCTAATTTTTGGAGACTGAGTGGGCAGTTCAATCTCCACTGGCAGCCAATCAGAGATAGCTAGCCCAAGGCTATCAGTAATAAAGCGGCACGCAGTGAAGAGAGACGGCTCAAAATAAAATAAATAATTAATTAATAGTTAAAATAAATTAATAAATTAATTATAAAAAAATCAGCTAACGCCTTTTCATTCCCGTATACGGGGAGTAGGCGAGGCCATTTAGTCCTATCTAACTTTTGGAGACTGAGTGAGCAGTTCAATCTCCACTGGTACCAATCAGAGATAGATGGCCCAAGGCTATCACTAATTAAGCGGTAATCAGTGAAGAGAGACGGCTCAAATGTGCCGCCATCTCGTGGTCCCTGACCCTAACACAATATATTTAATGTCTGAAATAATGTGGGTTGTACGGTCGATTTTCTTGAGTTTACGGGACGAAAAACCCGAGTTTCCAGGAGGAAAAACCCGCTTGCCCGTGCCAGAGATCGACTAACTCGGGAACCTGTCGAAAAAAGGCTTAGAAAAATTTCCTCTAGTCGGCGACTAGACTCGAAACCAAGTCTTCCTTTGTGCGGCCAAGCGCCGTGGTATGCAAACGCCACATCCACTGAGCTACACAGGTTATTAAATTAATTATTGATAACTTAATAATTAATTAATTAATAATACATAAATAAATAATTAATTGACATCAATCATAAAAAAATAACTTATATCAGAGTTTTGTAAATCCTAAAAATTCTTCCCTTAGAGCCTGTGTAGCTCAGTAGAAGTGGCGTTTGCACTCTAGCGCTTGACCGCACGACAAAAGGCATTCGAATCTAGTCGCCGACTATAGGAACTTTTTGCTAAGCCTTTTCTAGACCGGTTCCAGAGTTAGTCGATCTCTGACACGGGCTAGCGGGTTTTTCCTCCCAGAAACTCGGGTTTTTCGTCCTGTAAACTCAAGAAAATCTGCAGTCGAACACACTATTTTCAGATATTAAATACAGGGTGTTCGGGATAAATTTGACAGTTTCGTAAGGAAAAAGAAAATCTTCTTTGTATCTATTAAATTTAATGAATTGACAAAAAAACATTACAGGCAGAGTTAATTACAATACTATCAACAAGATTTACTCAAAATAACCACCATTAGCATCGATCACAGCTTCAATTCTGCTTCGGAACCTCGAACAAGCTGATGCTACAGTCTCCCTGGGAAGGGCCGCAAAAACTGTTTTAATTTTATCCATTAACTGGGCTTTTGTATTACTGGAAGTGCGATTGGTGTCTTTTTCAACTGCGCCCTATACAAAATAATCCATGGGGTTAAGGTCTGGGGAGTTTGGAGGCCAAACATTTGGACTGGTGAAGTCGTAGAAATTTTCAGACAACCATTTTTGACTTTTCCCAGAGGTGTGGCAAGGGGCCGAATCCTGCTGCCATACATACAGCCTACCATTGGCTACCCTTGTTATCCAGGGCTTGACTACAGTTAGCAACTCCACGAACAAAGCCCGAATTCCAATGCCAGGGTTCTTCAACACCTGTTCCTGCAGATTTGCGAGGAATTCTGCTGTACGAACGCAATCAGATCGTCTGCTAGGGATCTTTCTTCTTGCTACATCCTCGTAGTCACCATTGCAAGTCTCTAGTTCATGCCTGATTGTTTTTACTGTATTCAGGGAGCATTGGGCAGCAGTCGTAATATCCTTATTTTGATGGCGGGCACGAATCATCATGATACAAGTTATTCTCTTCCATGATTCAGGTGGGTTCCAGCTATCCATCCTTTCTGACATCTTGTATATGAATGAAGAAGGGTCCAAACTTTTAAATGAAGAGAAGTGTGTTAATACATGTAACTTACGGAAAAATATAATTAATTATAAATATGTCAAATTTATCCCGAACACCCTGTATATTGTGTTAGGGTTAGGGACCACCAGATGGCGGCACTTACTAGTTGCCTTCTTCCCTGCGTGCCAATTAATTAGTAGATAGCCTTGGGACAGCTATCCCTGATTGGCTACCAGTGGAGACTGAACTGCCCACTCAGTCTCCAAAAGTTAGATAGGGCTTAAAAACGGCCTCGCCTACTCTCTATACGGGAACAAAAAGGCGTTAGCTGATTTTTTTAATATTTTTATTTTAGTTAACAAATCTAATGCCAAGTCAAAGCTGCTCTATTCCAGCAGTATATGCAGTTTCCTCAGCTAACATTGAAAATCCAATAGATTTATTTGCAGAAGATATAATGCTTTCTTGTATTTCCATGTCACAAAGTTCTATTAGTTGATGCTCAGTTCTTACAAATATGTACCGGGCATTTGCTGGAGCTTTCATCAAATGATCTTTTAAAATTAAGTCTCCCGCTTCGATCCGAAATTGAAATAAATCATGTAAATTTCCAGAATCACTCTCCACCCCCGTAACGGCAAATCGTGTGGTACAAAATACAATGGCTGATAAAACAGAACCTAATTTAATTCTATTGGGCTCTATAGTGTTTTGTACTGATTTATAAATTTGACAAATTATATATTTTTCTGGATGTTTGTGAATTGTTATAAAATTTTGTGCATCAATAGCAGCTTCTTTGTGCCATTCAGATGACGTGATTTCTGGTGGCTTGGTTAAAATCTTTATATTTTATAAATGGAATTTTTATAAATGCGCCTTGACAGTCCCGATGTACTTTTGGTACAAACAAACACAATATTTGCGAAACGCACCTTTTTGTAGTTTTGAATAACACAACCATGGTGAGTATTCCTTTAACCAAGCAAATTTAAACTGTCTCTTTCCGGAAGAATATTTTTTGAAATCATAGTCCTTGTTGAGAACATAAGTATTAGAAAGGATTTCAAATTTTAAAGTTGGTGTTATAGCAGAAGTTCCAACGTAAGAACCAATATCATATTCTAATAAATTACTTGATGAAATTGACTCGATAGAGTCATTTTCAATCGATGTTCCAGGAATCGGATCAACTTGTGTATCTGAAGGCCATGGGCGTTCACAGAAATTTTTTCTGAGGGGGGGGGGAGGACAAGCTCAGAGACAAATAATTACATCAATAAATTTTTGTTTAATTAATTAGCGGAGAGTGCCGCTAGAGGGCCAGGCGAACGGTCGTGTTTTCAGGGAGCTCCCCAAAGCTAAGTATAATTTTGAATGGAAATTAGAATATATGTTAAAAATCATAACGTAATATTGTCTAAATTTGGTAGCTTGTTGTGTCTGCGTGATTTTGGTGTAAATTCCGTTAATTAATTTAGTATTTAACGATACATTTCATAGATTTGAATATGGCGCCAATGCGACGTAAGATAATGGCGTCCAAAAATACGACGCCATTGTTCAAAAACTGTAATCTGAGAGAATTTGTCCAATGTGATGTGTGTGTGGAATGTATGCATTCCCGAATGAGGCTGGAGTTTGGATTGAAAGTGATAGTGGTGGGAGAATGTGTAGAAAGTGTATGCAAAGTGAGGAGTCGAAGTATGTGTCAGGTTGTGAGACAGTTATGGTTGAAGAAAGCCAGAATGCGAGTGAAAATAGTGGCTCGATAGGGAATTGCGGTGTACAA
The DNA here is from genome assembly GCF_054136105.1 of Typopeltis vanoorti. Lineage (NCBI taxonomy): Eukaryota > Metazoa > Arthropoda > Arachnida > Uropygi > Thelyphonidae > Typopeltis > Typopeltis vanoorti. Next base: position 76,946,644 of record NC_143562.1, on the reverse strand, counting down.
GATGGCAATGTGAGCGGTGATCTAAGAAAGAGTGAGAGCAATTATACAGAAAGAGAAAATGGTTTGAATGATAAAAAAAATGAGGAATTATTTGTAGGAAATGAGATCACTAGGCTGCGCGCAGTGATACAAGATGCGCAGCGGCAATTAGAGCACCTGCAAAACTCTTTCCAGAGTGATTCGGCTAACGTAAATAAACAGCGTGGGCGAGTTTCCGAAATGAAGGAGAGAGTGTTGTATGGTGACTCGTTATTAAGAGGAGTAATAGATGGGAGTGTAACTAAATCGTACTTAACGGGTGCGAAATTTAAGGATGTAAGTGAGAGCATTAGAATGCAAAAACAGAGGGTGAAAGAAATAACAATTGTGGCTGGTACGAATGAATTGAAAGGTGATAAATTTTTTATGAGAGAGGACTTGAAAGTATTGTTAAAGGTAGCGAAAGAAAAGAGTGACAGAGTTAGAATGGTGAGTCTGTTACCGCGGTATAACAGAGAGGAGTTTAGGAGAGCCATAATCGCAAATAATATTATGCGCAGGTTATGCGGACGGTGTGGTGTGGAATGAGTTTGATGGGCGAAAGGACTTATACAAGATGGATGGCCTGCATTTGAATGGACTTGGTGTGCGGAGACTGGAAAAAGTGTTGCTGAATGAAGTGAAAATGGATGTGCAGAACCAGGTAAACAAGGAGGGGAGGGGGGAGCGGATATCCAGACATCAGTGAGAGTTGAGTGTAAAAATGTATATAATGTACCTGAGCTAGCACTAAAGACAAAAAATGGGAATGGAACATTTAGAATAACGCATCAAGATAGGGGTGGGACAAAGGGATCACTGCAATTCATGTATACTAATGCCAGGAGTATTAGGAACAAGAAGGAAGAATTTTTGGCCTTGATTGGCTCTTCCTGGCCACAGGTTATCGGCATTAGTGAAACATGGCTGACGGAAGATGATATAGTTAGTGGGATAGAATGTGTAGGTTATAATATGTTTAGGAGGGACAGAGAGAATAAAATGGGGGAGGGGTGTTATTGATGATAGCTGATGAACTGCAGCCAAGGAGAATTGAAGTATTGCAGGATAGTGAAAGGAGCTCATTAGAGGCTATTTTGTGTGAGATTGAGACTGGCAGAATAAAATATACAGTTGGGTGCTGCTATAGACCAGGTGATGGAATAGATGGTGGAGATAGTATGCATAGGGAAATTGATGAAATGAGTTGAAGGAGGGTGATTATTATGGGGGATTTCAACTATGGTAACATTGATTGGAAGGAGGAGAGGACACATGTGAGGAAGGAAATGAATTTTATTCAATTATTAAGGGATAACTATCGGAAACAGCATGTAATTGAAAATACTAGGGGTGTGAGAGTGCTTGACCTGGTAATTGCATCTCAAAATTTGACTGTAATGAATATGACCATGTTGCCACCTATTGGTGAAAGTGATAAGGTCTTGACCTGGGAGGTGGCTAAAGGTGTGCAATTTGTGATTAAGACAGGGGATATGTGGAATTACCGTGCTGGCAAGTATGACAAGCTTAGGAGATTGCTTGGATCAGTGCCATGGCATGTACAACTGCAAGGGCTGGACGTCGATAGAGCATGGGAAGTGGTCAAAGAGCATTTATAGGAGGTTATGGCTGATTGTATACCTAAGGTCCGAATAGTGAAAGTAGGGGTTAAATGGATGAATAACACCATTAAGCTTGAGCTGCAAAAAAGAAACAACTGGAGGGAATTTAAAGAAAGGGGTGACCTGCAGGCACACGAACGGTATAAAGTGCAGGCCAGAAGGGTAACGAGTGTGGTAAAAACAGCAAAAGCCGATTATGAAAGGAAACTAGCTATGCAAGCAAAAGAGAATCCTAAACAGTTCTTTCAATATGCTGCAAGCAAGAAAAAACTGTACATGGCAAAATGATTTTAAGGAATGACGATGGTAAAGAGTTCACTGAACCAGTCGATATAGTGGAGTTACTGAACGCGCACTTTGCAAAAGTATATCATCCAGGTGGTGACGTTGAAAAAATGAAGGAACCATTAGTTTATACGGGAATTGTGATGAATGAAGTGGAGGTGAATAGTCTATTACAGAACCTTAATGTGAATACATCTGTGGGATTGGATGGTATCCTGGCACGGGTCTTGCATGAAGCGGCTAAGGAATTATCAGTACCCTTGACCATGTTGTTTAATCTGAGTCTCGGGTCTGGCTTAGTCCCGAAGGCGTGGAAAGAGGGGAAAATAGTTTCACAGCATAAAGGAGGATCCAAGACTATGTTTGCAAATTACCGACCGATCAGCATATCAGGAGACGTTGTCAAGGTCTTGGAGAAAGTAATCAAGGGAAAAATACAGGAATGGATTGATGAAAATGAGATACTGTACAGAGGACAGCATGGCTTTGTGAAGGGTAGATCATGCCTCAGTAACCTGTTCAAGTTTTATAACAAGATGATGGCTGAACTGGATAAGGGAAATGGGTTTACAGTGATACTGCTGGACCTGGCAAAGGCATTTGACAGGATACCACATGGAATTCTAATCCGTAAACTACAACATATGGGAATGGATATAGGGTTGGTGAGATGGATAGGTGGTTGGTTGATGGAGAGATATCAAAGAGTGGTTTATTCAGGAGTAGAGTCCAAAAGACGGCCTGTGACTAGTGGTGTGCCACAGGGTTCTGTTCTTGGACCACTGCTGTTTAATCTGTTCATTAACGATATAGAGAAGGGTCTAAGTGGGACAGTTCATTTGTTCGCTGAGATGCAAAGTTGAGTAGGGCGATAGTGAACGCAGAAGATGTCAAAGTCTTGCAAGATGACTTAGATAGATTGGAGTTCTGGACTAAGGAGAATGGATGTCAATTTAATGTGACAAAATGTAAGGTTATGCATTTCAGAGTGAAAAGATTAGCAGCAGTATACCACATTGGTGGAACTGTACTCCAATAGATTGATGAGGCCAGGGACTTGGGAGTGTTGGTGGATAGGGAGATGAAGTTTAGTGGGCACATTGCGAAAGTAGCTAAATCTGCTCATCATCTCACTTGGTTGTTGAAAAACACCTTGACGAGCAGAGACAAGCAAGTTATTGTACCTCTGTACCGAGCCCTGATAAGAACTCATCTCGACTACTGTGCCCAGATTTGGTCACCTCGGTTACTTCTAGATGGGGAGGAGGTGGAGAGGATCCAGAGGCGAGTGACTAAGATGATAACAGGTCTGGAATGAACCATATGAGAACAGGTTGAAGATTTGTGGGTTGCAGAAACTAGTATATAAGCGGAAAGGGGGAGATATGATTGAGACATTCAAATTGCTAAAAGGATTCTATAGGATTAATTCAGAGGATATTTTTGAGATCAGGACTGGTGGTAGGAGAACTAGGGGACACCCATGGAAGCTGGGCAAGAGCGTGGTTAGCAGGGGTGTTAGAGCTGGGTTTTTTACTTTTAGTGGTAAATGAGCGGAATAAGCTGCCAGAGTGTTGTGGGTACTATGACAGTGAGCGAATTCAAGGCAAGGTATGATAGATACTGTGAGAATGTTGAACAATTGTGTGAACATGATGTTTAGGGCCTCCCTCGATGAGTTTAAGGACTCCTGGAGTAGCACGTAGTAATAATAATAAGAATAATAATAATTAATTATTTATTTTTTGTTTTTTCCACAAGTAGATTATAGAATTACATATACTTACCTTTTAAATATATATTCCTTTTCAAATTTGTTTCACTATAAATTTACAATTCACATTTCACTCAGTGACTCACTAGACACAGAGAGCAACCGAACTGGTCGCTGTTCACAACAGCAATGAACATTTTTCACAAATCAGAAAAAGATGAACCAAAAACAGGAATATGTATTTTATTGCTGCAATAGAATAAAATAAAATAAAATTTTAAGATGGACAAAGAGTCCCATGGAATGAGGATGTTTGGGGTATGTTGAAGGAATGTGTACTGAACCATGACTCGCCTTCAAACCTTGATGAATTAAGAGATAAAATTACGCGATATGTCCAGCAGATGTCCCAACCCTTCTTCACGATGACAAAAAACCTTCGCAGCTCTACAAAACCTATCTTCAAAGACAAGGTGCCCATTTCAAGTATAATAATGCATTAACTACGGTCGTTAATGCTTTATTCGACGAAGATCCCACTGATAGTTGTGGATGTACATTTCATGATGCGTAAATGTATATTTCTTCGTTAGTAAACCAGTTTACTCCATAACTTACATCGCTGTAGTTATTCAGTACTTTTTTTGCACTGTATTGTACAGTATGATGCAAAACTGATCAATGATCACAGTATCTTAGGTGCGCATATTGTGCTGTAAGCCACGAAATGTCTAATAAAAATTATACGCTATGAAAACACTTTGTAGAAGGAAGATTAAAACGAAACCATATCCCACTCCCACCATTGCATACAACTACATTACATACAAACAGAGAGCATGAATTTCATACTGTGCATCATGTTTGGTCAACAGTTAAGGAGTATTCGAAAAAAAAGCAAGGTTCAAAAGAATTTCAAAATTTTATACACAAGAACATAATTGACCATATCTTAATTAATAGTAAATGGGCAAGTTCTGTGTGGGACACTAGGAAGTGCAGAGACGCAGAAAGATCTGGCCACTGCTTTGTCTTTGAAAATGCAATTCTGTCTACTGCTGTCATTATCAACACTAAAGCAGTAAATAATGAAGATTCGGCCAGAATTTACCAGAATGAGTTGCTGAGATGTTAAGAAAAGAGCAAGCCTATACAATCATGACGTAGAGAGTATGTGAGATGGATTCAAGAAAGCTCTCCAATGAAACCAATCTGTTTAGCAGATACATAAAAGCAAAAAAAAGCGAATTGCTTCATTATGAGATGATTGCTAAAGAAGTGAATATAGGAATAGGCTGGAGAAGCCTATGAGAAGGAATTAAAGTATAAGGAAATTAAACACGCGAACGTCTTTTATCCCCAAGGGAGAAAGCAAGGCCATTTGGCGCTAACATTTGAGGAGTAGTCGGCTGCCATCACCACTGTTATCACAGATACGAGCCACGTAGCTATCTAGGGGCTATGAATGATTTTAATAGGCATACAGGAGGAGAGTATGAAAGACAACTGTCGTCTTCTCTTGGTACCTAACCCTACAATTTATTGTCTAAAATAACGTGAGTTCTACGGTCAGTTTTATTGAGTTGTAGGATTAAAACATCGGGTTTCCTGCAGAAAAATCCCACTTGCCTGTTCTAGAGATCGACTAACTCGAGAACAGGTGGAAGAAAGCCTTGGAAAAACTTCCTTTAGTCGGGGACTAGAATCGAAAATCGTCATTTGAATATTGTAATCACTCATTCTTAGCCACCCTAGTGCTATGTATGAAAATGTCATTTCCCCGGGAATACACAAGTTTTTAGAGAAATGAATAAACAAGTAAAAGTACAATCGAAAATCCATAACTCTTCTGGTATAACAAAGCATGTTAGTGAGAAAGAGCAGAGCATGCAGCTGAGAATAATTAGATATAATTACATGAAGCTGTGTTATGTATGATTATGGAAGTTATGATCATAATTTTGATCATAAAGTTTGAGTATAACCATGAAGTTATGTATGATTAGAAAGAATGGAGTGAAGTCATCAGCAAAAAAAAAAAAAAATCAGCTAACGCCTTTTTGTTCCCGTGTAGGGAGTAGGCGAGGTCGTTTTTTAGCCCTATCTAACTTTTGGAGACTGAGTGGGCAGTTCAATCTCCACTGGTAGCCAATCAGAGATAGCCGGCCCAAGGCTATCACTAATTAATCGGCACACAGTGAAGAAGGCGGCTAGTGATGCCGCCATCTGGTGGTCCCTAACCCTAACACAATATATTAAATGTCTGAAAATAGTGTGGGTTCGACGGCAGATTTTTTTGAGTTTACAGGACGAAAAACCCGCAAGCCCATGCCAGAGATCGACTAACTCTGGAACCGTCTAGAAAAGGCTTAGAAAAAGTTCCTCTAGTCGGCGACTTCATTAAAATATGAAAATAAGAACACTACTGAAAAGCAGGACATCATAGCGATATGAGCGGGACATTTTGATAATTTTAAAACAATCTTTAGTCTTATGATCCAGTTTGTCCTTAGTGAACAGACTACTTCCAATTCCCAATTTGATATAGTTCCATTACATCGTCTGTAATTAGAAAGAATATGAATACACTAAAAATTGAAAAATAACTAGGATGCAAGAGATTATTGTATAAATGCTAAAATGATGCAGAATAGTATAGTAACTTGGCAATATTTTTGTTGACTTCAAACAAAATATTATATAGGTAAAATTATGGAAAATTATAAGCGCGTATGGAATATCTACACTTATTAGGATTACGAATGCTTTTATATATCACCAAGAGGCCTGCATCAGAGTTCATAAAACATTGCTAATGGTTTAAAGTAACAGAGTAAGACATTTACTCTTGCAACTGATTATGTGATGAAAAAGGCTGGCGCTGCAACTGAAGAACTAGAGACTATGGTTCCAACAGTAGAATATCTGATCTGGTCCAACACTGATGATTTAGCCTTATTCCTGAAAAAGCAGGAGGAATGAACCTTTTATTGCTGCAAATGATAATGATGATGATGCCACAGAAAAGATGACGAGTCTTCAGTTTTTAGTAAATGTGTGCTACTCGTACAGCAAATCACTTCAGTTATGTGTAACCGATATTAGTAAACTGAGGAATTAAGTAGATACAAGATAAGGATGTTCTGTCCATTTTCTTATGGAAAGTTTGGAAATACAGTAGAATAGAAGTAGAAACAATTTTAAAATTTAAAAATAGCCTTATTAATAATAAATAGCCTAGGTTATCCATGTTTACCGTTATGGAACCAAAAAATGGGCATCGTGTAAGTTTGAAAATCGAAGACGTCTTGCTTTTGTTCAACGACGTTTAAGAAGTATCTTAGGAATGACATAGTTTAACGTTGGGAAGAATGACATATGGCAAAGAAATAGTCATCTACCTCTTAGTCCTATTCTTTTTTCAGGAAGGCTACGATAGTATGGGACCTTTCCAGATGAGAGATAGTGTTTCTGGTTTAGCCATACTGTGAGAGTGGTTGTTTTAGATTTACAGCCGAAGCAACTAAGTATAGGCCAGTGTATTATATCTGTAAATTTCATTGTTCTTATGGCCTGCTTACCTGTTCTATGGTATGAAGGATTTTTTCCTCCTGAGTTTATAGAGGAAAACCCTTCAGTCCTGTATGAGACTGGCTAACTTAACTTCAGATGAAAAACCCTTATAAAGGTTCTTCATATCTTATATGGGATTTCAGATCCTAGTCTTGCCAACCAAAAGATATCATCGATACCGACTGAGCTACAGACGCTTCCTTGCTGTCACACTGCCGTACATTCTGAATCCCATGAATACTGGTGAAAGACTTTAAGTAGTATATGAATTTAATCACCTAGTGAGAGAAAAAAATTTAGTCAACAAGATTATGTTAAATGATCCATAATGTAGTAGAAAAAGTGATGCGTATTGAATCAGATGGATTGACAGTATCCAACAAGTGGTTAATAGAATTGGTATGGAGGCATGAATGAAGCAGTAATAGACACTGAGGACAGATATATCTGAATAGGAAGCTCTACAGTTTCGTAAGTTCGTAAGACTTCTGCAATCGTTGGTTGCTTGGGGAACTTATGTATTTATATGCCATATCACCAGTAAAAGGATCGATTTAGCGAAATAATTGTACCTCAAATAACCTCATATCTAGAGAAATTCAATGCAGTATTCAACACACAGGGTGGATTTAGCCATTCAACCTAAAGGAAAAACAGTCATATTGGAAGATCGTTTGGATTGACTTAATTCTGATGAAAATACTTCATGAACATACTACCACAAGATTATTCTAAAGTTTTCGACATAGCATAAACCACAATATCAGCCCCACTGGTCAAGCGGACAGCTCTTTTTTTCCTCAAAATAATAAGTCCCATGTTCGAATTCCACTTTGTCATGAATATTTGTGTATGGCTTCAAGTGGTAAATGAATTTAATCGCCCCTTATGTGTCAACACCCTTTGCTTACAAGACTAATTTGGAGTAAATTGTGGACAGGAGATTAATAATAATGTAAACTTAATCATGTAGTGCTATCTAAGTAGCGTGAACATCCATTGAGGTTGCATATCAGGAATGAAGATGATGATTAAATAACAATTGATTACATATGTCGTGCGTATGGCATATGTATACTAGCGAACAAATTAATCCGAACACTCTAATTTTAAAGAAAAATTTTAATACCGCAAGAAAAAAAGTACTAAAATTTAACTCTAACTTTATCTAATAATTTATATGTGCTCCTCTTCCTAATAAGTTCATTAATTCGCTTAGGCATGGAATCTACCAACGTAGAACACATTTTTCTATTAAGTTATAGATAATTAATATAAATTAATTTTCAAAGTCTCTTTTTCACTATGACTCACACATTTTCTATTTGATTAGTGTCAAGAGAGTTACCTGGACACTGAAGTAATTGGATGTTGTGATTTGTGAGGAATTCTCACTTTTTTTGAAGTGTACCATGGAGCAAGATCCTGTTGGAAGAGAACTTATTTGTCTTTCTGGATCTGTGGGACCACACTTTTCTCCAATATTTTTATGTATTTGTCACTTTTCATCATAAACGTGAACAGGCACAAGTGATCTTAGAGGTGAGTATTGTGCAACAGCTACACAGCTCACCCACAAGTACAACGGCGGGGAAGTTCGACCCATTTCCACATGCACTATGTGCCATACCTTGCTTCGCTTGGGGTTCCATATCTGGAGCCCCAAAAACCAAAAAGAGCATCCATAATGTTGGCCAGGCGTTGCAAACAATGCCTCGCATGGGCTAAGGAACGTCGGCAACGGACCCTCGATAATGGAAGAAGGTCGTCTGGAGTGAGAAGTCCCGTTTCCTGTTGCACCGTGCTGATGGACGGGTTCGCATTTGAATAATAAAAAAAAACAGCAAGAAGCCCTACCCCTGGTTGCACAGTTGGGGTTAAACAAGCCGGTGGAGATGGTGTTATGGTCTGGGGAAGTTTTTCGTGGCACATTCGGAAAAATATGCAGGAGGTCTACCCCGACCACAGTGCCATCTTTCAACAGGATAACGTACCTTGTCATAGGGCTCGTACATCGATTGAGTGGTTGGAGGAACACGACAACGAATACGCCACATTACCTTAGCCACCAAACTCCCCCGACTGTAACCCAGTTGAACATATGTAGGATATGCTAGACCTGAGTGTGAGAACTGCTGATCCTCCTCCACGGAATCAGCGCGAACTGACGGAGTTGCTGCAGCAAACCTGGGTCCAATTATGCATGGAGGATGTTCGACACCTTGTGGAATGTGTTCATAGGCGTCTGCGAGCCGGGATTCCACAAAGAGATAGACCAATGCGTTATTAGGTGGGTGTTCCTAATGCAAAGCTAACTCAGTATATATTCGCATGTTAATTCATTTCTTCCTCGAAATCAAAGTTTTGTCTGAAATTTTTGATCACTGATTTATGCAGAGTTTTCCGAAAACCTAATTAAGCCATAGCTTGTTATCGAGCAACTACCTGATATTTTTAATAAAAATAAAAATTACTTTTGCAATTTATTACTGTTATTATTATTACATGGTACCGTCGTCGAGTCCCATACCCATTGCGTGAGGACACTCGACAAAATATCATCCACTCCACAAACGTATTTTTTGTCTCTTAACTGCGAGTATTTTCTGAGCGGTTTGTCTGTTTTGCAGAAGTCAAACATGAGTTTTTAGTATGGTTTTTATTTTATTTTATTCTATTTTTATTTTTTAATTACAGCGTTTGTTTGAGACCGGCTAATTCACACCCACCTAAAAAGCTTGTACAAAGATTCTTCGTTCGTAACGAAAACAGAGTCTAAGTTTTTCTAACTGCGCTAAGAAAGCGCTCATTTTAATTTAATTTTTTAACAAATATTGCTGATTATTGCATTACATATTATAGCAATGTAATCTACTTAAAAATGTAATGAGAATTTTCCTCGATAAATCAACGGGAACAAAAAATGCTCTACGAGTATACCAATTCAACATCGAAATCAATATAGTGCTGCCCTCTCTATCAGTTTCTTTGAACTAGTATTACTACCCGTTTTTTTAGAATTTTGGCCATAATCTGTTTAGATACATAACTGCTAACTTGAATTATTCATCCAGATATAAGAAGCTAATAGCTACTGAAATTTTACAGCTCTGAATAACTAGGCTAGATTATCATAATGTTCACATAAAAATGAAGTGATCATGCTGGCGAATATGTATTTCAGAATGTCATTTTTTTTTTTTTTTTGTCTTAGTCTTTCAGTAAAATATTAGTTAGAATTTAACTCCTGTCAAAAACATTAAAATATCGCTTCTATTTAAAGAGAACAACAAACATGCTATACGGGACTTTAATGGGAGGGAAAAGTTGAACAATTTAATACAATAATATAGAATAAAGAAATTAACTGCTAATATTAAAAAAAAAAAAAGGCCTTCTTGCAGAAATTAATACTGGTGAATCCAACTATATCATTTTTATTCTTCACAAAGTATTATTCTCCATATATGCAGTCAAACTACATCAAAATATTATGCTGTGTTAGCAGTCAACATATGGAGAAGACAGATAAACGGATACAGAAAGAGAACTTAATGTGATCTATCATTAGACGCGATATATTTTGTTAATTACTTGAATATCGACTATGAATTACTGTAAAATTAAGTAGCACAACGGTAGAAAATTCCAAGATATGAAAATTTCCCATAGAAGGCTGGTGTCCATCATCGAGGAATTAAATATTGTGGTCAATGGAATATTATTATTAATACTACTATAACTACTACTGTCGAGAAGTAAATGAACTTCATCACATGTCTTACTTTTTTAAATCAAGTTCAAGCTATTATAGTTTACTCGGTATAATTTTTGAATATACAGATTAAAGACAAATTGTGTTGAATATTAAAACGAAATATGTGACATTTTGAAAAAATGATACTTTTTATACATTCGCATACACGAAGATTTAGATGTCGTTTAGGATATCGCCAAAACATCTGAGGTCACGGGTGAATATATATATACAGGGTGTTCGGGATAAATTTGACATATTTATAATTAATTATATTTTTCCGTAAGTTACATGTATTAACACACACTTCTCTTCATTTAAAAGTTTGGACCCTTCTTCATTCATATACAAGATGTCAGAAAGGATGGATAGCTGGAACCCACCTGAATCATGGAAGAGAATAACTTGTATCATGATGATTCGTGCCCGCCATCAAAACCAGGATATTACGACTGCTGCCCAATGCTCCCTGAATACAGTAAAAACAATCAGGCATGAACTAGAGACTTGCAATGGTGACTACGAGGATGTAGCAAGAAGAAAGATCCCTAGCAGACGATCTGATTGCGTTCGTACAGCAGAATTCCTCGCAAATCTGCAGGAACAGGTGTTGAAGAACCCTGGCATTGGAATTCGGGCTTTGTTCGTGGAGTTGCTAACTGTAGTCAAGCCCTGGATAACAAGGGTAGCCAATGGTAGGCCGTATGTATGGCAGCAGGATTCGGCCCCTTGCCACACCTCTGGGAAAAGTCAAAAATGGTTGTCTGAAAATTTCTACGACTTCACCAGTCCAAATGTTTGGCCTCCAAACTCCCCAGACCTTAACCCCATGGATTATTTTGTATGGGGCGCAGTTGAAAAAGACACCAATCGCACTTCCAGTAATACAAAAGCCCAGTTAATGGATAAAATTAAAACAGTTTTTGCGGCCCTTCCCAGGGAGACTGTAGCATCAGCTTGTTCGAGGTTCAGAAGCAGAATTGAAGCTGTGATCGATGCTAATGGTGGTTATTTTGAGTAAATCTTGTTGATAGTATTGTAATTAACTCTGCCTGTAATGTTTTTTTGTCAATTCATTAAATTTAATAGATACAAAGAAGATTTTCTTTTTCCTTACGAAACTGTCAAATTTATCCCGAACACCCTGTATATATATATATATATATATATACATACATACGAGGGGGCGTCTGGTAAACAGCTAGAACAAAAATGATATAGTTTGTGCAATAAGGGAAAGACTTCTTTTTCTCAGAAGATTGCAAATGATGCAACAGCGTTGTAGCAAACATATAACACTTCGTGGACAATATGTAGAATAATTTCTGTTGCACAAACCTTACGACGTGTGATCAAAAAAGTTCCAAACTCACCCCCCCCTCTAATATAATGGCATTTAATTGTTTCATTCTATCCACGACTATTTCTCACCATATTGTCTGAAACCACTGCCATTATTTTATTCGTATTATTATTTTTTAAATTTGTATTTATTTTTTATGAAGAACCCATTCACGAGAGATTGGCCAACCTATAGTAGGCTAATACCGTGGATGGGCAATACGGAACTTATTCACATTTGACCTGAAATGCTGTGCATCGTATTCCTTGTTAAACACATGTGATAGAAAACTGTTCCAGAGGCAGCAGTGAAAGGATACACGAAGAGGAGAATTTTGTTCTGTGAGTTTGGATTTGAACTGTGAGAGGGTGTTGGTTAGCTTTTGCACGCGTTTGGACGGATTTGCAAGACGGTGGGGTTAGTGACAATTCTAATGAACAGCGGCCATAGAAATATTGATAGATGAAAGCTGTGGAGACTGAACATCTGTGAGAAAGTGTATTAATAAGAGAGGAGTCGTCAATCAATTTAAATGCTCTTTTCTGTATAGAGTATTTCCAGTATTTTCAGGGATCTCTCTCTCTCTCTCTCTCTCTCTCTTAGGGGGGCACCACTCCAGATATGACAGCAGTATTCAATGGTCGAAGGGATTTGTGATTTGTATAGGATGAGAAACTCTTCTGAGTTAAAGTAACGTCTCGAGCGAAAGAGAAAGTCTAATTTTTTGGATGCAGCGGATGCAATATTTGTGATATGTTTGTGCCAAGAGAGAGATTTGAGGTTAGAGTTATTCCGAGAAGATGAATCTCATCCTGAATAGAAATTTGAGTATTGTCGAGGGTAAGATTAGAAGAACAGAGTTCTTTTTTTTGGGAAATAATGCTGTGTTTTGCTAGTGTTGAAGTGGATAATATTATTCAAACCCCATTAATGAATGTTTTAAAGATTGGAATTTAAGGTAGTAGAGATTACAGTTCTGCAGGCTGCGGTGATTTGTACTTTGCAGGGTTTGTCAAACAAAAATTGCTGATGACCGCACAGGGTTTGTGCGGTCATCAGCAATTTTTGCAACTCTGCCAACTTGGCAGAGAACATTTGTTTTGCTAATCTTTCCTCGACCATTCTGTTTAAGTGACCATACCACCTGAGATTAGCTCTGCTAACGCATTCCTGGATGCTGACAATGTCAAGTTCTATCCTAATATTCTCGTTTTTAATATGATATTGCCATTGATGCCATCTGTTCACGCCTATAATCTTTCTCAGGACTCTCATATCTGCGGTTTCTAGTCTTTGGTCAAGTGTTTTACTTCTGACCCAGCTCTCAGATCCATAAGTTAAAACTGGTTTCTACACTGTCTTGTATACAGCTAATTTAGTGTTCCGACTAATTTCTCTCTTATTCAATATGAATTTATTCAATTGACTTCCCACCATACCAGTTTTGCTGATTCTGTTGTCTATTTCTATATTTTATTTACCATCTTCAGTAAAAATCGTGCCTAAGTAGCTGAAATGTTTTACTTGTTCCACAGGTTCTCCATTCACAACACAGTTGACATTTTCAATGATTCTGCCTATTTTCATTGTTTTTGTCTTTTTATTGCTGACCTTCATACCATATCTATTACAACAGCTATTCAATTTAGTCAGAGAATCTTGCAGACTTGTAGCAGATATATTTAGAAGTATAACATCGTCCGCATAAAGAAGGAGCTGACATTAAGATCTCAAATTTTGATATCATGTTTAATACCACTTTCCTTCATAATGTGCTCCATATAGATAATGAATAACAGAGGGGATAATGTACATTCTCGTCTCACACCAGATTTAACATTAAACCATCTTTCTGTACTACCTTCAATTCTAACTGCTGACTTACAACTCAAATAAAGACTAAGTATTGCTTGATATAATGCCCCATTGACACCATATAACTGCAGCGTATTGAATAGCTTCTCTCTTGGTACCTTGTCATATGCCTTTTCCAAATCGACAAAACTTAAATACAGATCTTTGTTATATTCCCATGCTTTCTCGACTATTTGTGGTGAAGTGAAGATCTGATCCTGACAGCCTCTATTTGGCCTGAATCCGCTTGTTCTTCACTAAGCTTTTCTTCCACAATTCTTCTCAACCGTTTCTCAAGTATACTTGCATAGATCTTGCCAGGAACACTCAGTAGGGAAATACCTCTGTAATTCTCACATTCAGTTTTATTTCCATTTTTATATATGGGTACTATGAGAGCTCTACTCCAATCATTCGAAATTCGTCCCTCTGTCCAGGCTTTCTGAAGTATGCAATGCAGCTATTGTAAGACTCTTATACTCTTATCACTCGACGTGAGCGTCAGGCCAGAAAGTTGGCCACACAATTGCAGAAGTAAGGGAACAGACCGAATAACGGGAGTTGTCTTAATAGACCTTTGTGCCAAATTCGGTCAAAAGCCTTCGAGATATCAACAGAAATCACTCGACATTCGCCAAACCTTTCCATGGTGTTTGTCCAGAGATGAGTAAGGTAGGTTAGTAGATCTCTGTTTATCCACCGTGACGGAATCCATACTGTCGGTCGTTTATTAGACAAGAGTCTTCAAAGTAGCGTAGGGATTGGCTGCTGATGGTTCTTTTCATAACTTAAAAATAATTGAGGTGAGAATGGACAGTACTTTGAAGGTAAAGATTAAGAATAAGTCCATATACAACTTAGGAGTAAGTTCTATATGGGGCTAATTTCCAAACTGCAGGACAGGTACTGGTGGAATAATAAAGTGTAAATAGACGGGAATCAACTCTGGGACACATACATTTAGAACAACTGGAAGGATGCTATCTGTGCCAGAGATTTTGGTATCCAGTTTGAGAAGAATTTTTCTTACCTCTTTCTAGCAAAAGGTCAAACGTGGTATTGAGTGTTTGAAATGATGGGAGGACATTTATCATGATCAGCTATGCAAGAAATGGAGACGTTGGAAGCCAGGAGGTTGGCTTTTTCTGTGGGTGGTGATGTAATAGTGCCATCTGGGTGTAATACTGGTGGGATTAGTATTGAGCAGAAGTTATGGTCAACAGCTTTGGCTAGAGCCCAGAAGGCTGCTGTTTGGGCAGATGCAAGTTTCCTTCTTTTAACTCTCTCATAATCAGATTTCGATGTGGTGATAATTTTCTTGCAGCTATTCCGGGTTTTTCTGTAGACTTTATAAGAAGATTTAGTTTTGGATGCAAGTTAGTTGCCGTATGCCTGACTTCTTTTTGTACATACTTGTCATACCTATGGGAGAACCAAGGCTAAGATAGGGGACGAGAATTGAGGGAGGAACGGAGGACAAATAACTCCATGTTGATGAAAATTATTTCAGCAATTCTTTCTGCACATAGACTTGGTTGTAAACAGTAATCTGACCAAGGAAATCAAGAGTAGAAGTTGGTTGCGAAGATCATCATTGGAAGAGATCTGAACTGCATTGTGGTCTGTGCTGCCTAGAGGGTAGGCAACATTCACGGCGTACTTAGGTCAATGGTGAGGAAGAGATTCAAAGTGTTTGGGGAGTGGTTGGGATCGTCTGGTTTTCTGGTGGGAATATGGACAATTTGTATGAAATCATCTGTCATTGTAAAAGTCTCAGCCTCTCCACCTGATTGATCTGTAAAATTAGGATCAGGCAACCAGCTGGTATTGTGGGCATTGAAGAAGATGATTTCGCTGTTTGGAGAGCCGAATTGAAGAAAACCAACATTCAAGGAAATGTGACTGAAGAGTTCAGAGTGGTTTCTGGCATTAGGAGTGCGGTAGAGACAGCATATGAATTTGCTAGGCATAATGACTTTTCTATAATCAAGAGCACTTCACTTCATTTCCAATTTTGCCTTTTCTGTCTTCACGAAAAACACCAGGCACATTCAGTTATATTCCTGTCAGGATGTCAACCTCATCCGACCAAGACTTCTCACTTATCCGGAAAATTTCAACAATTCCAACCGATACCACTTCACAGATATGGCTCATCCACATCATCCCCTACTATTCTTATCTCATTTCCCACCCCACCACCCTCTCAATTCCCAAACATTCCTCCGCATATTCTTGGCCATTCCATTTCTTTCTTTTTGATTACACATTCACTCTTTTCACGATCCAGACTGCACCGTTTTCCTGTCTCTCTCTCTTGCACTCCTCTACTCTCATTCTCCTCACCTCCCCATTCATAAGCTACTTTACCCTTTCTACCTTTCTTTTGTACTCCTCCACATCACTTCTTATTTTGGGGGGATCTATTATCCGCAGTCATTACTCTCCCTTCGAGTGACGGCCTATACAGCTGACTTACATGAAGACCGCTTAAATGCAGTCCCTCAAACTCGTTGCACACATCGACAAGCTGCTCTCATTTCTCATCACACATCTTTACTCACATACTATTCACGACTGTTGCTCGCAGTCTGAACACATCACTGTCATACCCGAACAACATGCAGACTTCCTTTCCTATTACACTTTTATCTTTTACCCTCCTAAGCAACCCCCTGATTACTCTGGTATTCTTCTTGTTTCCTACTATGTTGTCTCCCTCTTTATTTATTTATATGATCGAGCGGATATCACAAAGGATATAACACATAATTATATATAAATTGTATCTTACTTCACAATAACGCATGTGACAATTTTGAATAAACATTAAATGTCAGATGTTTCTGTTTTACCAATAAATGGCGAAGAAGGCTTTATGTAAACTACACCGGCGTCATCTAGAATTTAGTATAATAACTTCAAAAATAACTTCAATATTTTCATCACACTGAGTATCATATTCCAAATAATTTGAAATTCTAAGTGATTATCTAGTTTAGGAGAGTGAAATTCCATTACGTCTTTGCATAATCTGATAGTAAATTCAAAGTGATTATACATAACAGAGTGGATAACTGGGTCTTAAAGCCTGTTGAAATATAACTATGGGCATGATTATTTTAAATAATTTTTTTATATTTGTTTATCAGCATGTAGAAGGATAAAAGACAAAAACACAACAAACAGCAGTGACTTAAAGGAATTACTGATAGAAACTGGGCTTGTTATAACTCTGATTCCAAGTTAAAACAGCAGATGCTTCACTTTTATTTGAAGTACTCGTAGGTGTTCAAGATACAGCTTGTCAAATTCGAAATGTTAATTAAAATTACCAAAGAACTAAAGTACTCTTAGTTTTGTTTTGTTTTTCTTTTTGGCCTGAAGACCACAGGTTACATCACTCAACCGATTTCGACCAGATTCGGTGGAAATGTTGAACTTTGAATTGTTTAATGTCACATAAGGATTTCTTTTAATTGAGTATTATTTATTTCATTCATTTTTTTTTATTATGAATTACATTCCGCAATTTAGAAACCCTTCTCTACAAATCAAACACGGAGCTTTTTTTTCGACCATTTCAGGCCTTCAATAAACAAAGCTGATCTCACAAAGATGTTCAGAAAGACTAAGCGCATGGTGGGATTCGAACCTACCGCCTGTTGGGCGGAGAGTGGATATTCAACCAGGACAGTCATTCACAAAGAAAGTGCCGTTGGCATTCTCAATATTTGAATCGCGTCGTAAGTCCAGCCTTGGACCACGATGTAATATGGTTTACGACATTTTGACTTTGTTTGTTCTTCTCTCATTGCTTCCCCGGTGTTGAACTTTAAATACTTTGTACTACTTGACTAATTTTGAAATTTGATTTTGAAGCTTCGGATATGAAGATTTTTAACCATTTCTTTTCTTGCCACTGTCAAGGTAAGGTAAAGAAAACCTTGCAAACTTCAAAGCTAACCAAACAAGAGTTCTTAATGTGAAAAAAAGATTTATCTCCATGAGATAAATGCGATCTTGACTGGAAATCGCACTTTTGGTTCGATTAATAATTAGTCTTAGTTTGAATATATATATATATATATATGACTACTAGTATTAACTCGGAGTTGGGATATGTTCATTTTTTATATAAACTGACTAAAAATCTGAGAATTATAACAAATTGAAATTTATTGGATACGCAACATGTTTCGTCGGGATCGATTTCATCAGGCGTTAAGAACATAGAAAGATATTAAAAGACACTGAAAAAAAAACATTGAGACACTCTAAAGCTATAAAATTATAAAGCGATAAATTCCACTGTAAATTACAGTTATTATGAACTTGAGCTATAGTCGTGTTAAAGTTCTATTGTTGTACACCTGTGCGTGTGTGGATTCACGAGATCGCCAGTATCTGATAGTAGAGCTGAATAATAATTTTATAATTTAATAAAATAATTTTAGGAGACTGTGTAGCTCAGTGGATGTGGTGTTTGCCCACCACGGCGCTTGGCCGCACGAAGGAAGACTTGGTTTCGAGTCTAGTCGGCGACTAGAGGAAATTTTTCTAAGCCTTTTTTCGACCGGTTCCCGAGTTAGTCGATCTCTGGCACGGGCAAGCGGGTTTTTCGTCCCGTAAACTCAAGAAAATCGACCGTAGAACCCACATTATTTCAGACATTAAATATATTGTGTTAGGGTTAGGGACCACGAGATGGCGGCACATTTGGGCCGTCTCTCTTCACTGTGTACCGCTTAATTAGTGATAGCCTTGGGCCATCTATCTCTGATTGGTACCAGTGGAGATTGAACTGCCCACTCAGTCTCCAAAGTTAGATAGGGCTAAATGGCCTCGCCTACTCCCCTATACGGGAATAAAAAGGCGTTAGCTGATTTTGTATTTTTTTAAAAATAATTTTATAGCTTTAGAGCAGTGATGGCGAAACTTTTTACCCAGGTGTGTCAAACTTTTTTTTTTTTTTTTAAATATTGTCGTTGTTGATGTGCCACTTGCATACATGCATTATAAATGTAACTACATAATCATAGATGGTGACTTATACATATCATATCAATGTACTATTTATTTAATAGTACATTGATATAAAATCTATGAATTCATATTATACAATTAATTTAATAAACTGAAGTTACAAACTTACATTACATTTAACGACTTTTCTGTTGCTGACTACTGGTATAAAAGTTCTTTCAATGAACAAACCTACTTTCGCCTTAACTGAGAGCGATCTTACACGATTTATCGCAGTTTTTTCATCAGAATACCAATATTTTTCAACATCTAAGGTGTGTCACCTGAAACCCTCAAGTGTGTCAATGGTGACACGCATGTCATAGGTTCGCCATCACTGCTTTAGAGTGTCTTAATGTTTTTTTCAGTGTCTTTTAATAGCTTTCTATGTTCTTCGATCCCGACGAAACATGTTGCGTATCCAATAAATCTCAGTTTGTTATAATTCTCGGATTTTTAGTCAGTTTATATAAAAAATGAATATATATATATATATATAGAAAGTGGTTGAGAATGAAAAAGCTAAAATACTCTGGGATTTCAAAATCCGGACTGACAAAAGCTTGGAATGTAATACACCCGATATTACAGTGGTTGAAAAAAGTGAAAACAAGGGTGTTACGTTTATCGAAATAACAGTACCAGGAGATAGTCGGATTGACAACAAAGAAAATGAAAAAATTACAAAATATCGCGATTTGCAAATCGAAGTTGAACGAATCTGGCAAAAGAAAACGAAAGTTGTTCCCATAATAATAGGTGCTTTAGGCGCCATCCCTAAAACATTGAAAAAACATCTAGAAGCACTCGAGTTAGATGGATTAGAAATTGGGCAGCTGCAAAAGGCCGCTTTGTTCGGTACAGCTTTCATTTTCAGAAAGTATTTCCATAACTCATAGGCCCTTGGGCAGGACTCGAATTAGTGGAATATAACCAGCCTTTTCGTAAGACTGAGGAAGCAAATCAAGCTTTGGTGAATGGGTGTCCCAAAATTCTCGCAAGATTTAAATTTAGCGCTATTTGTGCGGTAAAGTGTTGCCAACGAGAAAAAAAAAAGACAGCGTGACAGCTGACAGTTCAGGGTTATTAAAAATGGAGCGCTACACGAAAGAACAACGCTTGAATGGATTACGGAACAACAACAAGTGGATGCTTATTTTTCGAACAAAATTATCTTCAGCGATGAGGCTCATTTTCATCTTCATGGCTTCGTTAATCAACAAAATTGTCGCATTTGGGGTTCAGAAAATCCACGAGTGATTGTTGAGAAACAAATACATCCACAACGTGTCACTGTTTGGTGCGGATTTTGGGCTGGAGGCATCATCGGTCCATTCTTCTTCGAAAATGCGGCTGGTAAGGCAATAACAGTTAATGGTGCTCGCTATCGCGACACGATAATCCGGTTTTTTGTGCCTAAATTGCAAGATATGGATGTGGACGACATGTGGTTCCAACAAGACGGTGCCACATGCCATACAGCCCGAGAAACAATTCAATTACTGCATGAGTCATTTCCTGGTCGTGTAATTTCCCGTTTTGGTGATCAGAATTGGCCGCCTAGATCATGTGACTTAACGCCGTTGGACTTTTTTCTTTGGGGTTTTTTGAAGTCTAAGGTTTATGCCAACAACCCCACTACCACCCACGCCTTGAAGGAGGAAATTGAGCGCTGTATCAACGAAATTCAGCCACATTTATGCAAAACGGTCATGGAATATTTCGACAAAAAAGTGCGTATGTGCCAGCAAAGCCGTGGAGGAGACCATTTACCCGATATGCTATTCCATGCATAACCGTATATTGTATACTTTATGAATCAATAAGAAATTACAATTTTTAATTAAAAACCTGTGTTTTCTATCAAAATTACTTCTTGCGTGAATTTTGGGAGACCCTGTGTATATATATATATATATATATATATATATATATATATATATATATATATATATATATATATATATATATATATATACTGTATATATATATATATATATATATATATATATATATATATATATATATATATATATATATATATATATATATATAGAGAGAGAGAGAGAGAGAGAGAGAGAGAGTATATATATATATACTTATAGAGTATATATATATATATATATATATATATATATATATATATATATATATATATATATATATATATATATATATATATATATATATATATATATATATATATATATATATATATATATATATATATATATACTCTATAAGTGGACTATTTAATAAGTAGATAAAATATAATGAAATTGCAGACGTCAATTTGACCATTTTAATGGCATAATATGAGTAAAAAAGTTCTGGGTTTACTAATAAATCACTAATTAAAATTACTTGTCAGCATGTATTTTAGTTACTTCTTCGACTAAATAAAAACATTGCTAAAGATTCAATACTGAATTTGTAGCCGGACATGGATCGTGTTTTTTTTTTTAATTAATTAAAAAATCTCATAAGCACAGATTAGTTTTACTACTCTGAGTGGTACTAGATGATACAAAAGCTTCTTTTTAACTGTGTGTTAGCCGACTGAATAATTATCAATTGTATAGAGAGGTTTCATTAAAGATATGGGAATAAAAAATTAAATCGCTTTTTATTTAAGAGTAAATGCATTACCAATGCAAACCAATGAGGATAAAGAAATATAGCAAAGAAGCATAGAATAGTGATACTTTGAAAATATTAATATTTATTTATTAGAAAGATAGATGACATGATATGCACATATCAGTGGTAAATAAACAACTGTCTTTTAGTCAAATGTACGAATATGCACATAAGAATTTCAGGAAGAAATATACATTTAACTGATTTCATTCACTTGTGCAAAAGAAAAAAAAATTACTTTAATATGAACTTTGCAATAAGAAAGAATTCCATGTTTTGTTTTCAACATTAGGTCCATTACCAGAAGAAAGAATGATGCGTAGCCATTCTTATTAAACAGGATACTTCTCTCCCTCTAATGCACAAAGGAGCGCAGCACAGTTATCACAAACAAAATAACGTAGAAATGGAAATTAATGCTATCTGGAAAAAAAATTGTTTTTGTTAGTCTGTAGATAAAAAAGAGTAAAACCGCATTTCAGCTATTGATAAGCAAACGAACAAATAATTTGAATGCAATTTTCATAGCTCGAGGAAAATAAATAAATTAGTTCACTTTCCAGTGAAAAGAGGCAGGTCGTTTTTGTAAAAACATAGCAAATCTTTTCAGAGAGAATTAAAGTAGAATCATATCGCACTGAATGAAATTCGAGAAGGAATAAAAAAAAAATCTTTTAGATAGCAAGCATAAAGTTTTGAGTCCCTACGGATGATGGGCTGAATATTTTGCGAAGTAATTTCGCTTTATTTTTAAGAAGGTGTAGAAGAACAAGGAAGATGGATGGCTTTATGTATATTCAACAAAATTACACCTGCCAAGTTTAAAATGTGCTCTTTCGTGATTCTCTAAAAAAAGAAACGTGAGAGAAAGAGCTGAAATATGATAATTTATATATTTTTGCTTATTTAGAGAGAGTCATTTATGTGTTTGTGAAAAAGAGAAAGCTATTTTATGCTTTCTTCACATTAGGTGATTTACTTCGTAATAAAATAAAAACCGTGAGAGACAACATATAAAAGAAGATATAATTTATACAGCGGTATCCAGATAATACTGATTATCTCAGCTAATCTTTACTGTAGTTAACTAATCTACACAAGTGAACCCAAAACTTCTATTTTTCCTCTATACAAAGAGTATATTATTATTATTATTAATTAATTAATTAAAGGGTATACGCTTTGTAGTTTATGGCAGTTATTATCGACAGCCGAATGTAAAATCTGTTGCAAACTATCAAGATTTCCCAAGAGGGAACAAAACCGACGTCTATATTAATTAGAAATGAATCCTGAAGAAGTTCTAACCTCTTGCCTCACACCATAGTGTTGGCATCAGTGCATCCTTAGTGGAGTCAAAAGGAAGGCGTGGGATGTGCTCTTCGTTTGGAAAGAATTGAGGATAAATTTAGTCCGTTTCTTATGGGGGATTTTCCGGAGTTTTTTTCCACCACAAAAGCATCATCGAATTGCATGCCTCAGTCATAATTCTAACCAATTCCAATTCCCAAATCGGGACCTCGTTCGCTTATTATGAAAAGCAACATGTGCCATCCGAGTGAAAGATACATAGATTTCAAGTCCCGTCCAGGACAACAGAAAATTTTTCAACTGGAAGTTCAGATTTTTCTGGAATACCCAGTAGACAGAGATAACTAGAGCCATCATGGGTATCTAAGTAGGCCAATTTAATAATAATAATAATTATTATTATTATTTGACACCTCTAGGGAGTCCTAAGACTCATCGAGGGAGGGCACCTACTCTACAACTCTCCGATTCCACCACTCAACCTCATCCACAAACCGCTTCATCTACACCAACGCCATCTACTGTCCACCATCACCACTATTATTTCACAGACAACCACAAACACCCATGCCCACGGAGGGATAGAAATAAGTTATGTTAGAAATAAATATGCTAGAAATAAGTTAGATTTTGCAACCTCTAAGTAGTGTACATCGTCTATGTTTCTGTAAAGACCGCGAATGTTGGTGAAGTTGACACTAAAAATTTTTTTTTATTCAGGATCTAATGCTATTTCTAAAGATTCCCAGATTTTCCTCTCCGTTGTATGATGGCAACAGTGTAACAGTTTTCCGACATTTATCCCATAAAACATGATATCTCATTTGGAAGCGTCTTGTGGGTCAGCTGAAGAGAGCAGTGAATGCTGAGGCTTCACTTCTATGGTATTCGATATCTGGAATGTGTTGTTCAACATGTTGTTCAATTGATTTTTCTGTCTGTCCATAGTAAGATGATCGGCAATCGCACCACAGCCGATATATATATCGGCTGTGGTGCGATTTAAAATCGGCTTTATATATATATATATATATATATATCGGCTGTGGTTTGTTGAAACCACATCTGCCGACGCACAGTCACTGAAACATTGTTCAGTAAATCCGGCAGAACCTCTTCCAGAAAGGTCCGATACTTCTGGGAGTCCAGTCGGGATGGTAACAGGTATGGGCCGACTAAACAGTCAGCGACGATACCTGTCCATATATTAATGCCGAAGCGTTGTTGTGCAGCATGTGATCGCACAGCATGTGGGTTCTCATGCGCATACACATAAGCATTGTGGTGATTGAAGACCCCTTCGCGGGTAAATGAAGCTTCATCCGTGAACAAAACACAAGTTAGAAAACCTGAGTCTACAGCACTTTTCTGCAGAAACCACTGCGCGAATTCCACACGTCAAGGATAATCTTCGGCCATCAGTAACTGGACCCGTTGCAGATGAAATGGATGTAAGGACTCAGAGTGCAAAACGCGCAATACACTGGATCGAGATACACCTATAGCAGAGGCAACGGCACGTGTGCTTGTCTCTGGATTATTGTCCATGGTATGCAACACCTCCTCTTCCATGGCGGAATTTCGCGTCGATCTTGGCCGCCCACTATCATGCCTGCGATCGCTGAATGATCTAGTCGCACAAACTGTCCCACACAGTCTTGCACAAGACTTGTCCCCTATACCATTTTAATGATATGTTGCAATAAGTCAACGGGATTTCCATAAGGTGAGTACTGGTGCTGTATTGTAGTTGGAGAAGATGTCCTTCGTTTGCGAACTATTCAAAGCAGGCAAAGTCAATAAATAATAAGAATAGGAAGAACAGTAAAAACAACAATTAATATTTTTGGAAAACAATTTATTACTTTAATTTTTGTTGCTAGAATGGCCCTTGATATGACTCATATTTCTAGAAACATTTTCAATTTTATAAAATGGATATTTCCTGCAGTGGATGTTGCACATTCTGGTCCGAACAAATCAAATGGCAGTCCACTGTAGGATATTGTAATAAGATTCTCTATACTCAAACTCAAAAGCGTAGTTCTGTTAGATTTTCTATTTTTACATTCATCATGCTAAAACCTCTTTCGAAAGATGCTGCAGAGGTAGATAATGGTGAAAGCACGTCTATGATGTCTATTACAGAAGAGCAAGACGGCATAATTTTATTTCCCCCACCCCCGAACACTGGTAACTGTAATAAGCCATATCCATCAAAGTAGTTATTATGGTAAGAAAATTTTTCATTAAAAAATATTCGATTGGTTTACTTCATTAATTAATTATGTGCAATCGACCCTTTTATTGTCACACTTGAAAGTAATGGATGATGCAAAAAATTAAAATAACTTTATGTACAAATTATTGAGTTAGATTACCTAAGATCGCTTAGAAATCGTCTGCCATCAGGGTGATGCTTAGAACAGAAATACACTGATTATAAATTTCATGCATTAATTTCAGTTTTTCTCAACAAACGATGTACCTTAATAAACGATGAGCATGATATCTGTATTCTGTTTCCCTTTGCAGTTGCCGTCATTCTTTCTACAATAGTTAGACAGTGACTAATTGATTTATAAAGTTTTGTAGTTTGTAATAATTAAGTTAACTAATTAGATTTCTGTTGTATGATGTTACTTCCCACAAGTGTACAGTAACTGGATTATGAGCAGGAGATTAACTCGAATTCTCTTCAGACACGGAAATTAAGTTGCAATTAATATTGCTTCCTATAGAGAATTTGGATATGATATTATTTATAGGATGCAACAACTTATATAGCAATTATTCCTAAATATATTTCCTATTTTATCTTTTCGAACATTTTTTAAAAAAAGTAAATCCACCGAGAGCGCTTCTAGCAAATGACTTGCAAGTAAAACAGTTAATTCATTTAGGGAGAGATCGGGAAAGTAATTGCAGATCTAAGTCCAACTTCGTTATTTATTTACAGATCTAATTTATTCACAGACGTAAGGGTTACTCCTGTACGTTTGCAGAGGGTGAACGTACTCTAGGAACGAAATTTACTCAGACAAATTTTTTCTTAACGAAAGCGGAATTTGTTTTATGTGCTTCGCTATTTTTATGCTTAAATGGATTATCCGCTGCCTTTGGTAGAAATCGCAATTTCAGCTCTCCATACACAGCAAACCTTTTCGAACAATTTTTCATTTTTATTTAGGAAAACTAGAAAGTATCACTAAATTTCACGACATTTTCGATTTAAGCACTGAAACTGCTCTCTAAACCATACCAAACAACTTTGATAATTAATTATTTTCAATGTAGTAGGCTTTATATAAGTGTCAAAACGTTCAACATGGGAAAAATGTAATGGAATTTATGGAGCCAGCTAGGATTCAGCATTCGTAAAACTTAATTCTCTCCGTTCCTTAATGGAGTAACGTTTCTATTCAGCTGCAGCTTACGATTTAAGAGGCGAGAAATCGTCACGCTTGGTATGCAATTTTTCCTTCGCTGATCTCTTTGCTATGTAATAATAGCGTAGTATAATATTTAATTTTTTTATTGTTTATCTGGCTTATAACTAAATAAAGTTATAAAAGATTATTACTGGCTTGAGTTTTCTGAACTGTATCCTAAGTATGTTGTTTATTATTTTAACGGTATAATAGAACACAGAAACTAAGTAAATAATTAATTTATTCACTTGATGCTGATATTTCGCTGGTATTATAACCAGCATCTTCAGAGCACAAAAACACTGTTTGTCACAATACGCGAGACTAAAACAACATGGTGTACATTAACAAAATTGTAGCAGCAACACAAAGACTAGAGTCCTGATTTTGGCGCCCTCTATCTGAAAAAAAAAAAAAAAAAAAAAAAAAAAAAAAACGCTATCATATATTGCTAGAGTCCTAGAAAAGTGCTAGTTTTTCCTTAATATGACTGTCTCCCAGATCTTCGGCAAGTTAATACAGCCATATTTGTTGAGATTTGGGGTGTGTTTTAGGGCTTCTGTCGCCTCTAAGAACAATCTCTCTGATTTATATGGGTTTCTGTGTAGTACTTTTGTGTTTTTCCAGTTGATCCTGTGTGCAGGGGTATCCAGAGCATGGTCTGCTAGGCCCGACTTCCCATAATGATATTTCCGGACGTATCGTTTATGTTCGCTGATGCGGATATTCACAGTTCTTCCTGTTTGACCGTAGTAGGCTTGATTGCATGAGCAGGGTACTTGGTAGACTCCTGGATGTGATAAAGGAGGAATGCTGTCCTTGGGTGAGCGGATGAGGGTGGCTAATTTGCTACATGGTCTGAATGTAGTGCGTAGTTTATGTTTAATGAGAATTCTTGAGATCTTTTCGGATGTGCCTTTAATGTAAGGGATGGTGACTGTTTTGTTGTAGTTCTCTGTGGTGGATGGTGGGAGGGGTTTCTTAGGAGTGTTTAGTATTTTGTTTATTTTTTTTTTTTGTGGATTGTAGCCATTGGCCAAGAAGGTGTGGCGTAAGTGAGTCAGTTCAGCAGTATGGATCTATGGATCTATGGATCTATGGATCACCAAAAATTCACAAACCAGGCACACCCCTACGCCCAATTGTGGACAGTATAAATAGTCCCACATACAAACTGGCTAGACATTTAGCAAAGCTACTAGCCACTCTCACTAACAATTCTCCCTCCTTTATCAAAAATTCAGCACACCTAAAAAGCATCTTACAACACCTCACCCTAAAAAGCTCAGACTTAATAGTAAGCTTTGACATCACTTCACTATTCACAAATGTACCACTAATAGAAACCCTCAATCTACTGAAGTCACACTTCCCCCCTGATATATTTGAACTATTCAAATTCACAATACATGCAGGATATTTCACATGGAAAGGGAAAATATACAAACAAATTGATGGGACAGCCATGGGCTCCCCCCTTTCTCCCCCCCTAGCCAACTTTTACATAGAACACCTGGAAAAACAAGCAATCAATACAGCCACTCTCAAACCAACACATTGGCTACGCTATGTTGATGATGTGCTTGCCATTTGGCCACATGGCCCTGAGACATTGAAAACATTCCTAGCACATTTAAATAGCCAACACCCAAAAATCCACTTTACTATGGAACCGGAAGCCAACAACTGTCTGCCCTTCCTGGATACACTCATTACACGTCTCCCAGATGGTTCCTTATCATTTTCAGTTTTCAGAAAAC
The DNA here is from genome assembly GCF_054136105.1 of Typopeltis vanoorti. NCBI lineage: Eukaryota > Metazoa > Arthropoda > Arachnida > Uropygi > Thelyphonidae > Typopeltis > Typopeltis vanoorti. The sequence goes on along the minus strand of NC_143562.1, from coordinate 76,918,309 downwards.
CCACACATACAGGCAGATACTTACACAAACAATCACACCATCATCCTTCTCAACAATATGGCATTTTAAAAACGCTAACCCATAGAGCGAGAGCAATCTGTTCAAATGACAAGGCTCTTACTGCTGAACTGACTCACTTACGCCACACCTTCTTGGCCAACGGCTACAATCCACAAAAAATAAACAAAATACTAAACACTCCTAAGAAACCCCTCCCACCATCCACCACAGAGAACTACAACAAAACAGTCACCATCCCTTACATTAAAGGCACATCCGAAAAGATCTCAAGAATTCTCATTAAACATAAACTACGCACTACATTCAGACCATGTAGCAAATTAGCCACCCTCATCCGCTCACCCAAGGACAGCATTCCTCCTTTATCACATCCAGGAGTCTACCAAGTACCCTGCTCATGCAATCAAGCCTACTACGGTCAAACAGGAAGAACTGTGAATATCCGCATCAGCGAACATAAACGATACGTCCGGAAATATCATTATGGGAAGTCGGGCCTAGCAGACCATGCTCTGGATACCCCTGCACACAGGATCAACTGGAAAAACACAAAAGTACTACACAGAAACCCATATAAATCAGAGAGATTGTTCTTAGAGGCGACAGAAGCCCTAAAACACACCCCAAATCTCAACAAATATGGCTGTATTAACTTGCCGAAGATCTGGGAGACAGTCATATTAAGGAAAAACTAGCACTTTTCTAGGACTCTAGCAATATATGATAGCGGTTTTTTTTTTTTTTTTTTTTTTTTTCAGATAGAGGGCGCCAAAATCAGGACTCTAGTCTTTGTGTTGCTGCTACAATTTTGTTAATGTACACCATGTTGTTTTAGTCTCGCGTATTGTGACAAACAGTGTTTTTGTGCTCTGAAGATGCTGGTTATAATACCAGCGAAATATCAGCATCAAGTGAATAAATTAATTATTTACTTAGTTTCTGTGTTCTATTATACCGTTAAAATAATAAACAACATGTTCGACGAATACATAAGTCTGTCCACACGTTTATGTATCCTAAGTATGTTTCCTATTCTCTTGGTTGAGAATAGGAACGAATACGAAGAGTTGCAAGGGTCATGCAACCTTCGTTTGTCGTGGACGTAGCTTCATGTTTGTTTTATGTGGCCACCAAGCAGGCATGAACTTGCAAATTGACTATAAGAAAGTCAACTTAATACAGTATATGTCTTTTGTTTTATGCACCGAAATTAATCGCGAGTTTTTTTAATTAACACAATTAATATGTGTGTGTGTGTGTGTGTGTGTGTGTGTGTGTGTGTGTGTGTGTGTGTGTGTGTGTGTGTGTGTGTGTGTGTCGCAGGAGGAAATAAGAACAATGGAAAGCTGAATTTTAAATAAAGGATATCAGAGCTGTGTTTTCATGCAAAGAAAACAATGTTAGTATTTAGCACTAATTTGCTAACGATGTATTCAGAAATATACTTCGCAAAGAACAACCTACCTTTGGTCCTTCCCCAATTGAAATATTTGAAAATTATAATCTGAGATTTATGAAATATATGTGGGAAAATCGACAATATTCAAGTTTTTAAATGAATAGCGCCACAATATGTTTGAACAGGCAGTTATCCTAGTGGTTTGTATGAAAATTTTAGGATTAATTATTTTGCACATCTGATGTTTCAGGATATTTAGCATTGGCACCAACACCTACTATTTACTTGAGTGTGATCTCACAATACCACCAACAACTTGATTAAAGACCTTGTCAACTGACCAGAAGATACCAAGAAAAATATCACATCCTAGACACACACTCTAGTTACCAAAATTGAGGGAATTCTTAAGATACACACGTGAGGGGCATACAACTGAGGCTCATAGTGTGCACCAGATATTCATTCACCAACCTCTCTTCTAAAGGTGGATGAATGAATATCTGTAGGTGAATAAATCATTTCTGTAGGCGAATAAATCTAGCGCATATCTGTAGGTGAATAAATCACTAGTAGGTGAATAAATCATTTCAACTACTACCAAGTCTGGACATCACCAACCTGGAAACCAATGGACATCACCAACCTGGAAACCAATGTTTCTCTGGAAGAGAAACCATAGGACTACTACAAGAAATATTTCTAGTGGATACTGTGACGTTCTTTGATTACTGAATCAACAGCACCTTGTTTCATTTGATGACGATTTTCGAACAGAAAGAACTAGAACAGAACAGAAGAGCAATGGCCTCGTCACTTTTTTTTCTGCTTTTAGCTAATCTGTTTATGGAATTTTGAAAACCACGACCTAGAGAATTACGACCTACCCTTTGGCTACAATATGTGGGAGATGTGTTCATCATGTGACCCGGTTTTGCGAAATAACTCAAAATTTTTTTGTCAATCTTAACAACATTCATCCTGGGATATCGAATTAGAAAACAACAGAGTCCTGTTTTTTTAGACGCTCCCCTGGAGTTCTCCGAACAAAATAAACTTAGATATTCAGTCTATAGAAAACCAGCGCACAGAGGGAGATAACTCTATGCAAAGTCCCGCCACCATCCGTTTCGTAGCTTTAAAGCACTTTGATTTGATTTTGCCAAAGTGTTGAAATCTGACTATAAAACGCAGATGGATCCTTACGAAAATGTGTTGATTACACTACAGCGCCAAGTAAGGAAACGTTTGTGGCATTTGTGTTCACTAGAGATATTCGCGGCATCTTTCGTCATTAAGTATTTTAAAAATTGCTTTATGATAAGTAGTAAGGGCACGTACTGTTTTGTGAACATTGTAATAAAATGTTTGTAATACATAAAAGCTCTTGAACACAGGGTATATATTTTCAGCAGCATATAGAAGAAGACAAGAAGTTGAATAATTCAACCATATACCCTTCCAAAAATGGTTATAAAAATGGAAAAGAATATCCTAAAAGCGTCCATTCGCTTTGACAGCATTTTTCAAACTGCGAGTGGCGGCCCATTAGTAGGTCGGGAAACTAATTAAGTGGGTTATGAGCAGTATTTTTTAATGGAAAAGAATAGAAAATATTAAAGTGAATTGCACGGATTTCTTAGCTTTAAAGCACTTTGATTTGATTTTGCCAAAGTGTTGAAATCTGACTATAAAACACAGATGGATCCTTACGAAAATGTGTTGTTTACACTACAGCGCCAAGTAAGGAAAAGTTTGTGGCATTTGTGTTCACTAGAGATATTCGCGGCATCTTTCGTCATTTAGTATTTTAAAAATTGCTTTATGATAAGTAGTAAGGGCACGTACTGTTTTGTGAAACTTTTATTTCAACTTAGTGTGTGTGTGTGTGTGTGTGTGTGTGTGTGTGTGTGTGTGTGTGTGTGTGTGTGTGTGTGTGTGTGTGTGTGTGTGTGTGTGTGTGTGTGTGTGTGCGCGCGCGCGCGTGCGTGCGTGCGTGCGTGCGTGCGTGTACTGGATCGCGAAGCAAATATATTTCTTATTGTGGATCGCGGTCGAAAATTTTGAAAATCACTACCCTAGACAAACACATGGGCAGAAAAATCAAGAATAGAGAACATTAGTATTCCTCCCCAATATGCTGCGCCACAAACAAAATATCAAAAATATAGCATCAACAAGACAAAAGTTGCTTTCTCTCCGCTAAACAAGATCCTGCGTCTTCTTCAACCTTAGACTCCTCATTAACCACTCAAGAAATCGACAGTATAGAAGGTCACTTCTTCATGTGGAATTTGCTATGTAGAACAAACAGTCCTTGATGTCAAAACACATCAAGAACGTGGAGAGAAGAAAAAGGAAAAAACTTAAATCTGGACTAGCAGCGCAAAACAACCACAGACAAACATAAAATGCTATGGAAGCGTATAACAATGCCATTGACTGCAATTTTTTAAACCAGAGCATTCAAACAGTCATCTTTTCTTCTTCTACAGCTTCTCCCAGTTAAGTGGGTCACTGTTTGTTATGAGTCTCCTCCACACCTTCCTGTCTTGGGCTGTCACCACATCCAAGTTCTTCATCTTCAAGTCCTCTACTACCAGCTCCCTCCATCTCTTCTTTCGCCAACCACGCTTCCGCCTTCCTTGCACATCCATCTGCATGACCCTTCTTCCCACATATTCGTCCTCCCTCCTCATCACATGACCAAACCATCTCAACCTTGCCTCCTGTATTTTCGCTCCTAAGTTCGTAACTTTCACTGTTCCCCTGACATAGTCATTTCTCAGATAATCCTTTCTGGTCACACCGCACATCCACCTAAGCATTCTCATCTCTGCTACTTCCATCCTGCTGATGTTATTTTTCCTCAGGGCCACATTTCTATAGCATATGTCATAGCTGGCCTCACTACTGTCCTATAAATTTTGCCTTTCAGATTGATCGGCACCCTCCTATCGCATAACACTCCAGCCATCTCCCTCCAGTTCCTCCAACCCGCTTGTGCGCTGCATCCCACTTCCTTCTCAGCTCCTCCATCTTCTTCCACTGTTGAACCTAAGATCTAAAGTCTCTCACCTTCCTGATGACATTTCCTTCCAGCTCCAGATCTGTCTCCTGGCCACCGCCCACTGCGCAACACATATACTCTGTCTTACTTCTGCTCAGTCTCATACCTCTCTCTTCCAGTACTTTTCTCCATCTTTCCAGTTTAGTTTCCGCTTCTTCTCTTGAATCTACACACAGCAAGATGTCATCTGCATACAACATTGTCCAAGGTGCATCTTCTCTCACCTCCTCTGTTACCACATCCATCACAATATTAAACAGAAACGGACTTAATGCTGACCCTTGATGCAAGCCAACTGTTACTTGAAAACGTTCTGTCTGTCACAAAAAGGTCCGAACACTTGTCTTCACCTTTCTGTACATTTCCCGCACCAACCTGACATATTTCTCCGGCACCTTCTTCTCCCTCAGACACCTCCAGACTTCTTGCCTTGGCACTCTATCGTATGCTTTCTCCAGATCAATAAATACCAGATGTAGCTCCCTTTGTTTCTCTCGATATTTTTTCATCATCTGTCGTAACCCAAAGATAGCATCTGTTGTTGATCTACCAGGCATGAAGCCAAATTGTTCCTTTGCAATCTCCACCTCCTTCCTCAATCTACCATCAAGAACCCTTTCTAGGATCTTCATTGTGTGGGACATCAACTTTATTCCTCTGTAATTTTTACAGTCTTGTGCATCACCTTTACCCTTGTAGATGGGAACAAGAGTACTCTCCCACCATTCCTCGGGTATATTTTCCTGTTGGCAAACTTTCATGAACAGGTCCCACAGCAGGTCAATTCCCTCGTCCCCCAGTGCCTTCCATGCCTCCACTGGAATTCTGTCGGGGCCCACCGCTTTTCCATTCCTCATCCTCTTCATGGCCTCCGTCACTTCATTTCTACTGATGTTCTGCACCATCCGCTCAGAAGGCTGCCCATCTCCTCTGTGAGTCCTTGCATTTTCCTCATTCAAAAGTCCCTCAAAATATATTTTCCATCTGTTTCTTATGTCCACATCCCTCCATAATACTCTTCTTTCAGCATCTTTGATCTGCCTCACATGTAAGATGTCCTTAGCTGCTTTATTTCTACATTTCGCTAGTTGGTAAATTTTTCTCTGTCCTTCCTTTGTTTCTAATTGATCACACAGATCTTGATATGCCATGGCCTTCGCCTGTGCCACAACACTCTTGGCTTCTTGCTTTCTCTCATTGTACACCTCTCTGTCCTCTTCCACTCTTGATTCATCCCACTTCTGCTTTGCCTTCCTCTTAGCTGTCACTTGTACATCATTATTCCACCACCAACTCTCCTTCTGCTCTCTAATCTTTCCAGATGTCTCACCAAGCACCTCGATTGCACAGCTCAGGATTACTTTTGAATTATGTTTCCACCAATCTTGTACACTTTCCAGTCCATCCGAAATCCTCTCTAACACTCTCTCCCTAAAACAATTCCTCACACTCTCCTCTTTTAAGCGAAACCACTTAATTGTCTTCATCCCATGGCAACCAGAAGTTCTTATCTTCGATCTTATTTTAAAGTCTACGCACAGCAGTCGGTGTTGTTGTGCTACTTGATCTGTTGGAATTACTTTACAATTTGTCCCAACCTTAAGATGTTTTCTTCTAGTCAAAATGTAGTCAATTTGTGAGCTGTTGTTACCACTTCTAAATGTTATCAAATGTTCTTCCCTCTTGAAGAAAAACGAGTTCACAATTTCCAGATCAAACGCTACTGCAAAGTCCACAACCCTCTCTCCTTCCTGGTTCATCATTCCCACTCCGTGGCCACCATGCACCCTTTCACAGTCTCTATTCTGTCTTCCTATGTGCCCGTTCAAGTCTCCTCCGACAATCACCATCTCATTTTCTTCTAATTCCCTCATTTCTTCATCTAACACGTTCCAGAAGTCATCTTTTTCCTCTGCTGTACAACCAACTTGCGGGGCATATACACATAATACGACCACCAGCTCTTCTCCAAGACCCAATTTCATTCGCATGATCCTGTCGTTCCTTCTACCCACGTCCAGTACTTCACCCTTCATTCTGCCACACACCACAATTCCTACACCATTTCCTACACCTGCACCCGCCCTTGATGCGGTAGCCCTCGTCCACTTCTCACAGCTGTAGGGCGATGTAGCTGCGCGTCGCTTAAGGGGTACGCCCTAGCCCTTATATCATTTTTTCTTCGACTCATAATCATAGTTTGAGTTGGCACTGAAGTTTTCCGACCTGATGCCCTTCCTGACATTAACCCTCGCATTTATCCGGGCTTGGGACCGGCACCTATTAAGGCTAGCTTGCCTCCTTCGGTGGCTGCATAAGACGAAATGACTTAGCAAGATAGGAAAGACTCACCCCTAGCCCTCGAATACTCTAATAGCATCGGGGGGGGGAGGAGGAGCAAGGAGAGTGTTTGAGCAAGGGGTGTCAGTACAATTATTGGTAGATAGTACATTTCTTTGTTAATAACCCCATTTACTCCATAACATAACATTCAAACAGTCATCGGAAATGTTAAAAAAATAACCACAACTGTTCAACAAGAAACAAAGGGTATGATCCTACATCTGGTTTGGTAATTTTTCATCAAAAACCTGGTGCAAGCAGGTAAAATAACTAGTCACCCAACAGTAAATATGTGGAATTTATACGAAATTAAACGTTTAATTAGATTTTTTTTTCATCAGTCAATATCTTTCATGGAAACCAAAATATAAAGGAAACGGGTTTTTTTATGCAAACTGTCTTCAAAACGGCGACTGCCTCCTGCAAAATGAAATCGAGATTATTTCAGTATAATCTAGAGGTCAAAATAATAATTTAGAACATAATTTAAAATCCAAATATTTAGTGAAGAAAAAAAATGCAAGTACTCCTGAGAAAGAGGTGTGTTTGCAGATACAGTATGGCGAGAAAAAAAAACCCGGAACTGAATAACTATAACGATATATGTTATGGAGTAAATGGGTTTATTAACAAAGAAATGTACTATCTACCAATAATTGTACTGACACCCCTGTTATTTGAAGTTATGGAACATTCCAGGTTTGTTAATAACATAAAAACCTGTGTACAGATATTAGGAAGCAGTATTTCATCGTAGCAGTTGAATATACAGGTGGTATGGCAACACGACGTGAACTCAATGACATCGAGAGAGGTGTCATCGTGAGCTGTCACACTGGTGACATGTCCATACGTGTCATTGACGCTCAACTGCAGCATCCAATATCAACGGTTAGCGATGTGATCAACAAATGGAGACGTTCTGGCATCACTAGTGCAGGAAAGCACTCATAAGGCCCGCCGAAAGTGACACCGTACAGGAGAGTGATAAAACGGGTGACACGCAAAAACCAGCTACAATCGGCACAGACCATCCGTGATGAGTTCCAGAGCGCCAGTAACACCATGGTGAGCACTAACACTGTACAAAAAGAACTCCATTTACTAGGTTTCCACGGAAGTGCAGCCGCACACAAGTCGAACATCACAACAACGCAACAACGAACAAGGCGGCTCGTCTGGCCTGGTGCAAAGAGCGTGTAAACAGGACAATTGGCCAGTGGAAAACGGTACGTACTCTGGAGCGATTAATCAAGGTCCATCTGTTTCCAGTCTGATGGCAGGGTGTGAGTGTGGAAGCATCCTGGTGAATGCTTGTTACACAATGTGTTGTACCTACAGTAAAGTTTGGTGGTGGTGGGGGAGTAATGGTGTGAGGTGCATTCAGATGGTTTGGAGTGGGACCACTGGTCGTTGTCCATGGTTCCACGGAGGCAGCTCAGTACACTGATATTCTGGATAATCAGGTGCTGCCTATACTGTGTAGTTTTTATGGAACGGACACGCGTTATTATCAAGACGACAATGCCCCATGCCACAAACCTGCAGCTGTTGGGGAATGCTATGAAGAGATAGGTATTAAACAACTACTCCTGATCTCAATCCTGCCGAACACTAGTAGAACGAATTGGAGCGACGATTGATGTTCAGCGTTGCACGTCCTCGTCTGTCGCTGAACTCCCTCCTTTGGAAAGCCTCCCTCAAAGAGTGCGAGAGGTGATCAAAGCCATATATATATATATATATATATATATATATATATATATATATATATATATATATATATATATATATATATATATATATATATATATATATATATATATATATATATATCATATTAAATAAATAAATACGCACACCGGGGTTTTAAAGCGAATGTGATACAATGTTTACGCGTCGAAAAGTGCCCTCTTCATGAAGCATTAGCGTATTGTGTTTACTTTTAGGAATCACGCGAAGTCTGGAAACAATTAGGAAAAAAATAATAATGTCAGTAATATTGCTATTCGGTGGATAAGCACCGTACAACTAGCACACCCTGAATATTCGCTCCTGGATATTATATATCCCGATGATATTATATATCCAAATCCCGATTGAGTATGCAAAGGGATCTCCTTGTGAAACATGCTGATGTCCATTTCCCCAAAATGTTGTCAAATACATGCAGACAACAAAAATGGAGACAATAAATTACCTATTTTTGACATTAACATTATCTTAAGTATATTTGTTGACATCAAATATTATAATAAATGCCAAGTTAATGCCAATCTGATTGTTAATAATAACATTAAGAATAAACATTATAGTTAATAACACAAGTCTTGATCTTGATGGACAGTTGTGGTACACGATTCCCTTGCAAACTCAAACGGGATTTGAGCGTTGGCAAACTAATTGCACAGTATTCAAATCCAACAAGAAAGTACATCGCCTTTCCAAAAGCAATAAATATTTAAACGAAGGGCAGTTTTACCTCCACGGTTTCTATTTATACATACACGTTTCAATCATTGATGAGTTTATAAAAATTCATTGCACAAATGTTGATTTCAAATTTATGTAAAACGCACGCATAAATCAAATTACAGTTTAAATTTTTATACCACGCCATAATTCAGTAGCTAAAATGCATTATAAGTCTTCTACTGCAAAAGAAAATCTAAATATTGAAAGAACGTGACTCAAGTGAAAAAAAAAATACTCTTTATGGCATTCACATATATACTTAGTTTCTCTCTTTATTCTATCTCAAACCCAGACGAGAAGAGTTGAATGACCGATAAATAGTGGAATTCTGTCTTCAGGTGACTGAAAGGGTTGAATTACCTATAAAAACCGAAGAAACGGCATCGTAATGGACCTTAGTGTGGCTACAACTTACGGGTTATTCTATTGTGGTGCGTGAGTACTCGCACACGTTTTCATGTTGGTAGTGCTTGGCACCTGTTTCTTCCCACACGGTAAACGTCAATTTGTAAGGAGGAAGTTCAGGGTAGCGAGCAGTACACATTTCCCCTCCGACTCTTCTGTTGACAGTTATTAACAGTACAAGAATTCCCACAGTGAACAATGGAGGGCCTCATTTCCCGAATATTACAGCATTACTTCACACGCCGAGCTGATGGCAGGGAGGTTCCATTAATGGAAAAAGTTTGATGAAAACATGGGATAAGAAGGGGCCGCATTCGTTAAGCAACATGCGGTAATATCGGTATTCAAACAGTGACAGATAAAGCACTGATTGATATAAATACGATGGCGATTAGAGGTATTCTTTGCGTGTTAGCGGACGTTTAATCTTTTAACTTATATTTCTTATAAAACAAATGATGGATAAAGATAAAGATATAAATAAATATATAAGGTTTCTTGAAAGGCAATTTTTTAAGCCGAAGAATGTTGGTATTTTAAAAGCAAATACTTAAAAAAATTTAAGATATAAAAGCAACAAATATTGGAAATAACAATTTGATGCAGTTATTTATTTGGTCAATATAACATATATTCCGATGTTTCGATATTCAATGTGGATATATTCCGATCTCCACATGTAGATCAGAATATATCCAAACTTTAGCTCAACTCTCTCATGTGCGCTCCATTTTCGGAATACTCGTAGTTACAACATTTGTCTTTCACTTGTTTGCATTGAAAGGATGTTTTCTTCGATGTTTGGAATTAGAACCGAAGTAATGACGGAAGTGTATTATATCAGTTAACTGCGTATGCGTTATCTCGTCATACAGTCGAAAAGATGTTATAAAGGTTATTTCACGTCCTATAAGGGATTCGAACATATGGCTTTCAAACAAAGAACACCGTCGATAGTAAAACCAACTGAGCTACGGAGGCACACATTTAAAGACCTTTTAGTTAAAAATCTGTTAAATGAGATATCAGAAAGCTGAGAACGCTGCTCAAGAAAATATCCTGGACGCAATCAACATGTGAAAGATAGTTGGAGTAAATAATATTCGACTCTGGTAGAATATCATCTACTTGAATACACAAATATGAAGGTACAAAAGTTTTACAGTAGTTACGATACATAATTCAGATGAACTGTTCGAATTCCGGAGTAGAAGACCAGATTTTTATTTTAAGACAAACATTCGAGAAATCACAGAAATATAACAAGGATGTGTATTGAAGTCTTTAGATTTGAAAAAGGCTTATGATAAGGTATCAAGAAAAAAGCTCTTCGAAATGCTTCGATTATACAGTGTCAAGGGGGGAGGGTAATTATACAAAGCAATAATATAACCTATATTTAAGTTATAAGTCAGCAGATAGAAGTGAAGGATATAAGAAGATAATTTGATTTTAAATGAAGTGTAAAGGTATGGAGGCACACATCTCAATTATTTATTATTTATTATTATTTATGAATTAATTATTCCTCATCATATAATGTGGATCACATTATGACTGAAAGTGATATTAAACTTAATATAAAAATATAAATCTAATATTAAACTTAGTTCTTTACTTTATGTAGATGTTATACTCCTAAATAAATCCAGCAAAAGTCTTCTGGACTAAATTAAATAACTCGTGTAATGAACTTATGAACAGCAATAAAATAATAACAAAAAGGGAAAACATGCAGAATATGGAAAACATAACTTTCTTTCTCAAGAACCTAAAGAACAAGTTAAATATTATAGCTATTTAGGGACAATTTACGAATATAGCAAATTAAACACGGAAATAGACAGAACAGAACAACTAAAATGGTACATGTTGATTTAGAGAGAAAAATTAATCAAAACACTAAGCTAAGTATACAGGGTAATCTTCAAACCAGTTGTAACCTTATAGAGCTGAGAGTTGAGTTAGAAATATAACAGTTGATCAAAGAACGACTATAGACCACAGACATGAGTTTGAGAAAAAATAAAGGAGTGAACAGACTATCAATGTTAGAATCATGCTAAAAAATGAAAACAATAGCATTTAAGATGCGCGAGCAAAAGTTATAGTGGCATGGCTACTTCAACAGACTGGGAGGGAAAATGTCATTAAAACGGATGTTTAATCTCAGGATGTCAGGAAAAACTCCCAGAGAATGACCAAGATTTATGTAGAGATCGATGCAGTTAATAGTACCTTAGAATAATCATAATGGCCTGTACACACTTAAAGACATATGTCAAGAAATGATAACTTTAACAGAGTAATTTATTTATCGATTATATCCCCACTCTGCTCTTCCATTGTTTTAATTGTCGACAATTCTAAAATAATAAAATGGAAAAAAGTAATTCCTTAAAATTCTTTAATACCGGAAACATTTTCAGTCTTATTTCAAGTACATCATCAATTAAGCTGTAAGGATTACAATTAAGCAAAATAGAGTAATATTAATTTGATTAATCAGAGGTTTCATAACTTTCTTTATACAATATTCTGGGTAAAAACTGGCTTTATGTAAGACTTAAGTTTTGTTCCTTGTCTTTGAAACACATAGGATGATGAGCAAAACCTAGTTTGTCTGGCCTAGTATAGTTTATGCAATCCTGTGCTATTTTAGAATAGCATCAGGATTACATAATTACCTACATGATGACCTACCTGTCCGATCATAACATGAAAGTCCATAAGAACAAGGATAGAGCTGAAGAAAAATGCTAATTCGAGAATTAGATGGAAAGACTTGATAAATCTTTGAGTTACGTGATAGACACCCCATGAATGTCTTCTTGGAAAGATTGAGGATACAGACTAATGTGAATGGAGAGAAATGTGAATTTAATATAAGAAATTCACATTCATTTAACTGAGTATGCATTTTTATATCGATCACAGAAATGAATCAGACATATCTTTTACAACCGCATTCTTTTCAGTGGAAAAAAATTCGATTCGACTTCTGGCGTGAATGAATTACAGTCGAAGTTTCAAGGATAATGTTTTCTAAGCATTACATTAAACCCTCATTTTCAAAAATCATAAAAACATTTTTAATAAGCTACTGACCGGAACGAATATTTCAAACTATATAATTTTTTATCGATTTTAATCGTTAGCCTTATTGATGAACGATAATTTTATGCACGTAATGGTTGGATATATAAGGCTCAAATTAATATGTTATCAATTAGATTACTGTTTGATAACCAAATCATTAGAGAAAATTATTGGCAAAGTCGATGCTCTGCGAATCGTGTCCATCTTCCTGAATCAGTTTTCCATATACATAGCATATACATTTTGTACTCTTGTTCACGAATTCCATCGCAAATATTTCTGTGAACTATCTAAATTGCTTTCTAGAAAATGGGAAAAAAGTTTCTTCAGTCAAGAAAAGAATGTATGGCAAATCTGATGTTACCATAGCACTAATCATAGCGAATACATTTATGGCTAGTGATGATGAAAAGTAGACTGCAAATCTTCTATCTGAAAATAATCATTATCAGTTTCATTAGTGGAACATTTCGATCAAAAGAAAGTTTAAGCGTCTTCCATATGTGATATTTATTTGTTTTACGTCATAAGTAGATCTCATTCCTTTATTTCCTATTGGAATACTTAATTCATTCGTTATATTTGGGACGCTTAAAATTCTTTTCATTCTTTCCATATGGTAGAATAAAATTCTCTATCGATTACTTTCTTTCTTGATGGAAATGTGGGCTCTGATCTCAAAAACATTTTTTTGTTGGTGCTAGAAAGAGTGAGGGAGTGTTATCGGAAAAATTTCATCGATCCCAAGCGAAAATCAATTCATCTCTACAAAGACATTTTCTTGTACAGAAGTATTTCCCAGATCGAGAATAGCAGAACTCAATCAAATTCAACGAAATTAATTTAAAATATCTCTTTATAGAGAATGCACTGCTTTCGCATACACTAGAACAGCATACGTCTGAAATGATAGCGATCAGTGAATTCGGTCACTCCATCATTCTGATAAACTTGATGACAGGACTGCACATTAACTATTCAGAAAAGGATTTGGGTAGCAAACGTTATTAAAAATATAACTAACTGGTATGTAAGCATACAACATGATTGGTATTAATGAAAATTCAGAGGATGGATAAATGATACCCTTCCATGTATACGTGCCTTTACAAGTATTATTTTTTCAATATCCTTGTAAATATTGATTATAAAGAATTAGAAATGGTAAATAAGCCGACTTAACAAATGCAGTTATACTCGTAATTTATTCTAGGAAGTAACTGGAATATTTTATATTATTTATAAACTATAAATAGTATAACTTTAAAACTTTGAAATCACTGCATTTAACAAAATTTAAGTAATTTTCGAAATTTACCCATATATTCAACAACTTTGTTCGATAATTATTTACCCCGAAAACAATCTATTTTTATAAAGTGCTTAATTTCTATACTTTTATAGCAGACTAAAAATAAACGGATTCAGATATACGTGCGAAGACAAAATGATGAAGCTTAGTTAAATATTCGAAATCAACGAACTAATTTTATTTAGAGTAGAGATTATACGAGTATATAATTTAACGTGTTGCTAATCCATGATAGGTTAATATCAATACAGCATATACTGTCGAAGATTAACATATACCTACCAAACTATACAGTTTAAATTCCAACAAAAATGAGAGAGAGAGAGAGAGAGAGAGAGAGAGAGATGCAAGATAAGAGGCGTACGATGAAATGTAATTTTTTTTTTACTATCACTAAAGCTGCATTGATATTTCTCCATTTGCATTGATAAAAATGTTCTGCTAAATACAAAACTTTATCAATGCAAATGGAGAAATAGCTTCCACTATATTTCCCATAAATTAATGTTCGAATGCAGCTTCTACTCTATTTCATTAGAACACCATTATTTTTTTATCCAAAGTTAGTATTTTATAATTAACCACTAACACGCAGCGGAAAAAAAATCCGCCAAAACAACACACATGCAAAATCAACATGAAATTTGATGAGTGTTCATAAAATACATTAATAATGCACTGCTGTTTCCTATTTTTATCCCTTCTTGATCTACGAGAATTGAGGAAAAAAAGTAGCAACAAGGTTTTTCGTTTTCTTGTTTTAATTTTTATTTTAATTGAATTACTACTAATTTCTTCTCTCCGAACCAGGATGAGAAAGCTGAATTACCTATCAGGACCAAGTAACTTAGCTTTATAGAAACTTAGTTATTAAATTAAAGAGGTCAAGAAATTATATACTTGGTTTAATCCTTTATCAAAGTGTAAGGAAACTAAGTTTGCGAATTAATTTGTTTGCTTAAAGAATTAAACCAAGAATATAATTTCTTGGCGTCTTTAATTTGTAGTTTAACCAAGTGAAAAAAATTTTCAAAAACTTAATTATTGTTCTTATAGACAATAAAAAATAGTTCCTCGTTATGATCGATTCATTCGCCTTCCGTTGAAAAGGTATTATAAATATTATGCATTTGTAGAGAATTTGAACTCCGACTTTGCCAACTAAATGATATCAATGATACTGATTTTGCTAGAGAGGCATTCACAAAGTATGTATATTCCTTTAATATACTCATAATAATCTAAACAATCTTTTACCTCATGCTTGGTAAACGAGAAATTCAAATACCTAAAGCAGTGTTTCCGAATATCAGAAAGGAAGAGGTTATGGAGTAAGAAATAAATAAAATATGTACAGCAAAATCCCTCTATAATCTTCAGGAATCGGTTGTTATACATCGTTATATTTTAATCATATTCTGTTAAGCAGATTTTACGATGTATATAGGCAGTCGCATGAATTGTGACTGCCTACCTAATATTGTGTTGGACTGCTCTTTGCTGTGAAAATAGTGTAATCACTGTAACATTGATTCCACTAGACGTATAATGAGGAACTATAACCATGATATTTGCATGGCATCTCACATGGAGGAGAAGGTATATCATAGAGAGTTTCAGAAAATCCCACAGGTATCTGATGACATTGAGACCCGATGAATTTGCCGGACAATGAAAATGGGTGAAGGTCTACGTGTTTTCCTTGAACACGCATCGATTCGATCACATGGACCATTCTCGTCCTGGAAATCTCTGTTTCTATTTAGTAATAGTATAGAAAAGAAAGCACACTGTCTGCACTAGTTGACCGTAGGCTCATTAGTCATACGTTGGTCAATACGTAACAAGAGTTCTAATTCTTACCAGCGAAACACACCCTTATCCTGGAAACAGAGAACGACTGATTCATCAATTCGTGTTGTTTGTGCAATACATCCATCAACGCGGTGCAACAGGAGACGAAAACTCGTCAGAACAGCACCCCCCCCCCGCTTCTCCCCTCCTCCCAGGATCTGCCATCCTTCAGCTGATATCGACGATTGCACGCACTGTCGTCTAGGATATTGTTCCAGCACTCCTGGTGCATTGCATCGGGTTGACCTAAGAAGCGTTGCACTCTTCACTCATCACGGCATTAAATTTCCGTGATCCTTTAGTTTCGTCGTTAGAAAGCGTTTTCGCTTGTTTGACGTCTATCAGCGTGTGCATTGCATCGGGTTGACCTAAGAAGCGTTGCACTCTTCACTCATCACGGCATTAAATTTCCGTGATCCTTTAGTTTCGTCGTTAGAAAGCGTTTTCGCTTGTTTGACGTCTATCAGCGTATGCTTTAACCACAGTGGCCGATGAACACTCAACAAGGTAAGCCGTATTCAAAATGGAGGCACCTACGACCGTGCCAGCAATCTGGTCCTTTTCAAATTCCGTGATATTATCACCCTTTCAGAACAGTAAAACGTTAACACTCTAGTTTACACAAAATATACCCAAACAATAAACGTGTGTTTCCTGCTCCAAATTCCTTTATTCTTGGAAGATTGGCATATTCACTCGGGATGACGATTAGCCAAAATTCAGTAGAGGTCACAAACAACACACATAAAGTGCTGTAAATGGTTAAAGAGAAAGAAGAAATTTATTCACAAGTTGTTTCGAAAAACTGCGGGTTGTATTCATGTGAAAAAACATTATGTATGTTTGAAGGTGAGCTGGGTGTGGATGTTGAACAGCGGCTGCTCAGGTTCTTACACAAGATTAGAAGAAAGCGGAGGAATGGTGGTAGTCAGTTAGATGGAACAGCGCCGTTGAGAAAAGAAATGGAGTCAGTCAGTGAGATAAGGGTCACCTATTTGAGCGATCTGCCCTCTTCTGTCCACAATGAATAATTCTTATGGAGGCTTTGGGTGTATCAGCCCAAATGTAAAACACTATTCTACGTTTGGATGGATATGTTAGGAGCTGAGTAAGAGAAAAAAAATAATTTTGATCGAAAAAGAATACTAAGTTTTTGGGAGATTGTGGCTGCTATGAATGCAATTATGTTTATACCAGGATAAGCTAGATGTTACTCCAAGAGGGGGAGGGAAACGCATATTAACTGCAAAATCGGAACATTTTCAAAAGTAAGAGGTTGTGAAGTAGGATCCTTCTTCCGGTAATAAGACTAAATTGCATTTTGATAACATTTTGATAAAATTCACTCGATTGTCTTCATTCCGTTTGAGAATGGTGAGTAGATCAGTGTTTACGACATTGGTTATGAAACTTGAATCATTTGAGCTACAAAGTTTCTCGAATGAAGACAATTAGCAGAGACTACTGTCACCAGCAAAACTATGAATAATTCGAAGTTACAGAGAGAGAGAGAGAGAGAGAGAGAGGAGGGACGTTGTTGAGGTATAGGAGAAAGAGCGTAAGTGAAAATACAGAACTTCGCATTCCTGCATCATTGATAAAGAAATCTGACAGAAGTCATTTTTCGTGATACACAATAAATGACCAGAAAGGAATTTGGCAATCCAATCACAAAGAAAAGGAGAGTGGAGAGAAGGTACACGTTTAATGAGTTTGCAACACAAAAGAGACGACGGTGCCGACGGAACTGGGGATTTGCTCTGGACTCACACCTCGAAAAAACATTAAAAAAAAAAAAAACTGTTCTTACTCACGTTGTTCTGGAAACTTTCACGCAAACGTAAAACAGCCTAGAGTTATTTCTTTTTCTAAGAAAAACAGATATTCAGTGTGGAAAGAGTAAAACATTCCTCATAAAGAAAAATATGAACTAATTTTTTTCTAACTGTTTTCATTTTTTTTATTGAATTGATAAAAAAATTGAATCAAAGTAAAAAAACAAAGGCGAAGAATTATACCGTTCTTGGTTCTATTCTAGACTACTAAACAACTAACACACACACACACACACACACACACACACACACACACACACACACACACACACACACACACACACACATATTCATCCAATTCTCACCCGTTCGAGACGGTTTGCGGTCCTGAATTAGGAATTATAGGCAATTAATGTAGCCGACTAGCCATTCCTCCGCTGCATCCCCTAATGGCAAATTTTTATGACTATAGATATGTGCGTTGACGGGGGCGGTTTACCTGTTTATGATGGACGAATATATATATATTCGTCCATCATAAATGGAGATTAAAGAAAATAGTTCCATTTGTTTCCTAGATGTTAAACTCACCAAGACGCCTGAATCAATAAAAGTCTCTATATTTAGAAAGCCAACACACACGGACAGATATTTGCATGCGTCCTCACATCACCATCCAACGCAAAAGTTGGGTATTATATCAACTCTTGCGAATCGTGCAAGATCTGTACTGTCAGATGAAGAAGAACTAAAAAAAGAACTACAACATCTTAAATGGACCTTTAAAAACAATGGCTACTCTTTAAAAAGTATTAACAACCAATTATCCCACCGTCAACATAGCAACGTAGAGACACAGGACGACTCCAAAGGTCATATCGTCTTGCCATATATCAGCACACTATCCAAAAAGCTGAGTAGAATCCTAAAGAAGTTTAACATACAAACGTGCTTCTCGACTCTGCCAAAAATAAGATCACGTTTCAACAACTATAAACAATCTAAAAACCTTCTACAATTCCCAGGTGTATACAAGGTCACATGTGAGTGCGGAAAGCCTTACTATGGGCAAACGGAGAAATCTATCCTACTGCATCTCGAGGAGCACTAGAGAGGCATTGCTTATAAGAGAACCAGAGCAACTGCTCTGTAGGGCCATGTCCTGTTTTCAATAAACACGAACAACGAAAGCCGCCAACATGAGATAAATTGGACATCAACTTCAAACCTACACATTTGCCATTTATATATATATATATATATATATATATATATATATATATATATATATATATATATATATATATATATATATATATATATATATATATATATATATATATATATATATAAAGATTGAATGATTAGAACCGAGAAAATCTTTTTATAAAAATGTACAACAATCGAGTAAATCAAGCTTCATAGATATACACTATACACATTATCCCACCCGTTAGAGTCTAATTTTGCTGGGAAAATGAGCTATGTAAAATCTAACAGTCCGGTCAAATTATGACCACTATTTCACAATCGGCAATTCAATACGCCAGATCAGGTGGCACGCGGTGAAAGCCAGTATACATGATATTGGAAGTGACTGATGACCTAATGTTCATTCGCAATTGTTGAATGAGATGGGCAAGAGATGTCTAACAGACTTCTAAAAAAACCACTAATGTAGAGTAATGACTGAAGGGTAACAGTATTCAGGAAAGTGCAATTATTACAGGCTTTTCGCAGGTGCGGTAATTAAACTGTTCGAAGAACACAGTTTAATTACCGCACCTAACGAAAATCTGTAAAACAAATGACCATGGAATTTAACCAGTGTGTCAAGGGGAGCTGTTTTCTAGGCCACAATCAACGGTTTATCCTCCATCTGGGCCTCCAAAGCACGCTCCCAGTCAAGGTACCCATGAATACGCCTAATCTTGTACGACTAAGCAAACAATATGAAAGACCTCAACGGACCATTGAAGGCTGGAAGAAAATTTGCCTTTTCATATGAATCTCGTTTCAAGCTGTACGTGTGGATGGTGGATGGAGGTTTAAGCAAAACCCGGGAAGAGGAATCACGCCGATATCATGGTTCAGCTGAAACAGGCAGGAGGATAAAGCGATATGGTATGGGGATGTTTCTCTGGAATCTCTTGGAGCCCTGATACATGTAGATCGTACTATGAATGCTACCAAATTCCTATCCATTGTGGCTGATTGGGTCATCCCTTCATGATGATCTTCCCAGATGGTACAGGTATGTTCCAGCAGGATAATGCACCGTTCCAAGCTGTTGACGGTATCATTCGAAGTCTACAAACACGACAGTGACTTCCAGCAAGGCGTTACAATGGGCCAAATTATAATCGAATAAAGCATTTGGGATTATGTGGATGAAGAGATCCGGTGTGTAAGCAGTTCCAACGACGTGATATAGCATAACTCCTACACTGTTCAAATGTCTTACAGCGTCTATACAACACCGCGTAGAGGCAGTTCTAGCTTCAAGAGAGGGGGGAGGGGAGGAACATATGAACTATTAGGACGGTGGTCATGACATTTTGACTGGACTGTGCATATCCCTAACAGCATCTACTCCTATACACTCACACATTCAGAAATGACGATTTCCCCATCCCCAACTTTTTTTACTCGACACCCGTATTTTGTGGAAAATTAAAAAAAAATCCATTTCGCTAAATTCTTCCACTGGTTACAATGGAGTGATTTATTATCAAGTAGTAGTTAATAGGGTCACCGTGTTGTTTAAGTTACTTCTATGGCTACAAACTAGTACGTGTTTTTCGTGCGATCACCTTATAAAGAATTTCTAGCTATTTACGCAAGTGAATCTGCTATTTGCATTATCCATTATTCATAAGTCTCGAACTTCCATTATTTCTAGTGGAAAATGTTGTTTTTGCAAGTCTATATTCTGGTTTTCAGTTGTAGTCTTAGGTATCCTTCTTCAAATATTTTCGAGGTAATAATGCGGATATCTTTCCACTGTATTCCCAACAGAAGAAATGCATTATCTACAAAAATTTACACTTTTCTGTTTATCTCTGAGTCAAAACGAAACACCATAGAAACCTTTAAATATTAATGCTGAAATCTTGTTGGCATTAGCATTGCAAGCTAGCATACCGGAGATGCGCTTTTTTTTCTTTTTTTTTTTTTTTTGGAAAACAAAACTTCGTATCTTGTGAAAATCGTTTTTGAAGAAAAGGAACTGTTGTTGCATAAAAAATGAGTCACAAGAAATACATGCAACTCTGCTGTGAAACCAGAGCTATTTGTAAGCCACCCTGAAGGTAAAATTTCTGTTGCTTTACTTTTCTGTTGTAGCATTTTAATGTTTTTCTCTTTAAGCTATATCAACGTTTTTAAAAATTTAATGTCATTCTTTTAGCAACTGAAATGCAAGAAATGTCAATAGATTTTAGTTCATGGGTCGATAATTTTCCCGTAAATAGATACTACATGATCGCTACTGCAGCGTGGGCATGGATAGTTGACAGAACAAAATTAGTGACAGCACTAAAGAGGATACTGAGTCATACTAGGCGGGAGTCAGAGAAGTGGTATAGCGACCTACAATGGTTTAGACAATAGATCTGCAGAGAGAACTTGCAGTTTATATTTTACCTTTTTTGTTCCCTTCCTCAGATAACAGAGGTAATCTTTTATTAAAGTTATGACGGCAATAGCATACTGTTTTACAAGCTGGCCTCTAGATAGCAGTTTGAGGAACGTCAATTGTATAGAGATTTTATTCATGAGGCAAAAAGTACATGAATATTAGATATAAAAATTTACCTTACAACCGGACGTAACCATGTTTTGAGTGAGTCTAGATATTAGACAAGACAAAACTCTCGACAGCACTAAAGAGGATTCTAGTTCATACCAGGAGTTGGCGTAGTGATATGGGCGACGCATTGCTGAAGAGGTCAGTAATGAAAATAGAAAAAGAAAACATAAAATACTGAGATGTGTTTTTAGTTCACGCCTAAACACACCTTTCAACTTTTACTGCATGTAATTCACGAAAATAAATAAATAAATCCGGATAGATAAGCAGACTTATAGATTCACTCTAGAATACAGGTGGTTTCCTGTCAAGGGCGTTAGTGGCAGGATATTTTACTAATTATAGAAATCGTCATACTATAAAAGGCACTTAGCTACGAATGTGCCAAGGGCACTGCGACCTTAGCCAGTCACTGCTCCTGTGATGTGTTTTTAGTTCACGCCTAAATACTGAGATGTGTTTTTAGTTCACGCCTAAACACACCTTTCAACTTTTACTGCATGTAATTCACGAAAATAAATAAATAAATCCGGATAGATAAGCAGACTTATAGATTCACTCTAGAATACAGGTGGTTTCCTGTCAAGGGCGTTAGTGGCAGGATATTTTACTAATTATAGAAATCGTCATACTATAAAAGGCACTTAGCTACGAATGTGCCAAGGGCACTGCGACCTTAGCCAGTCACTGCTCCTGATTTTTTTAATTAATATATTAAAAATGGGCAAACACTACAAAACATAAACACAAATGATAAAATACTCACTAAGCTCTTAAAATTTCAATAAGCACTAAAATACCTATATATATATATATATATATATATATATATATATATACAGGGTGTTCAGGATAAATTTGACAGTTTCGTAAGGAAAAAGAAAATCTTCTTTGTATCTATTAAATTTAATGAATTGACAAAAAAACATTACAGGCAGAGTTAATTACAATACTATCAACAAGATTTACTCAAAATAACCACCACTAGCATCGATCACAGCTTCAATTCTGCTTCGGAACCTCGAACAAGCTGATGCTACAGTCTCCCTGGGAAGGGCCGCAAAAACTGTTTTAATTTTATCCATTAACTGGGCTTTTGTATTACTGGAAGTGCGATTGGTGTCTTTTTCAACTGTGCCCCATACAAAATAATCCATGGGGTTATTTTGTATGGGGTCCAAACACCAGTCCAAATGTTTGGAGGCCAAACATTTGGACTGGTGAAGTCGTAGAAATTTTCAGACAACCATTTTTGACTTTTCCCAGAGGTGTGGCAAGGGGCCGAATCCTGCTGCCATACATACGGCCTACCATTGGCTACCCTTGTTATCCAGGGCTTGACTACAGTTAGCAACTCCACGAACAAAGCCCGAATTCCAATGACAGGGTTCTTCAACACCTGTTCCTGCAGATTTGCGAGGAATTCTGCTGTACGAACGCAATCAGATCGTCTGCTAGGGATCTTTCTTCTTGCTACATCCTCGTAGTCACCATTGCAAGTCTCTAGTTCATGCCTGATTGTTTTTACTGTATTCAGGGAGCATTGGGCAGCAGTCGTAATATCCTTATTTTGATGGCGGGCACGAATCATCATGATACAAGTTATTCTCTTCCATGATTCAGGTGGGTTCCAGCTATCCATCCTTTCTGACATCTTGTATATGAATGAAGAAGGGTCCATACTTTTAAATGAAGAGAAGTGTGTGTTAATACATGTAACTTACGGAAAAATATAATTAATTATAAATATGTCAAATTTATCCCGAACACCCTGTATATATATATATATATATATATATATATGAAAAATGCACATATCATTTCAAGGAATGAATTATTAAGGAAATTGAGATGCTTACATATATGAACTACACTGACGTGAAGCTGAATGATAATCATCTGGTTTGATTGGTGAAATAAATAGCGTTTCTGCTATCTAACCGCCAGCCTACATTTAGGTCCCAGTTCGAATGCAACATGGATGTCAGTGAATGTCTGCTAAACGATTTTTATTGCAGAGTGTGAGACTATCACCACCGTGATTTTTGAATGCCTAAAGCGATTTGTGAAATCGCCATGTTTGCTTACCTTGGATTACTTAATCTACTCACCGTACTGACCTACTATATGTTAATTTTTGTGGACAGGAATGTATTAAGCATCCAGAGAAGAGCATTACCAAGCTATATGAGTATAAAGTATATTTATCGTTTTACACTCTTCTTTGCACAGCATATATGTTGTGCAGAAAAGAATGTAAAAGTAACAGCAGCTTGGGAAAAAGAATAACGATATCAGGGAATTGGAAAAGGTCGTGATCGTTATGTGTAGCCATCTCGGATAGGATATACCACGTTGGTCGCTATTGGTCTACAGCAGTTAAGGTATAATACAGAATAGCAAGCCAGAGGAGACACTAGCTCTCACTGAAGAAACTGTAAATGACGGATTATCGTAGAGTCCAATGCTTCGTACTAATGAGTGATATTGCTACAGGTGACGTCGCAATGCAACATATGAAATCCAGAAACCGTGAACTAGGCGACCATACACTATATTCTTCGAAGTACGTATAGGGCTCGGAGACGCCTTCTTATTGAAGATCGGCATTGAAAGTAGTTGCTGCAATATCAGAGTACGAGATGGACCCTAGAGTGGAAAAAAGATGAGTCACGTAAACAATGCGAGTCGATGGATTGCTCTGCAATTTCCACCGTCTAGCCATCTGGAGGTGGTATCATAGCATGGGTATGTTTTTTTTTCTAGTCAGAATTAGAACTCCTGTTGCGATTTCACCGGTGTGATCGATTGGCAGCTCGTAGCAGACTCTGAGTATCTGCCATATTTGCAAACTTGTTCCCACAAGGAAACGAAGTGATCCAGGACGATGGTATTCCATGACACAACTGGTCTGCGCTGTGAGAAACTGATTCGAGGAACAAGCAGAGAGCATTACTGTCTTGAATGACAGGTGAATTCACTGATCTCAACCAAATCCAATATTTGTGATATGTTCTAAAACACGAGTATAGAGACGAATATATACTGCATTTCATCCATTCAGGAACTGTGGAATTGTGATATCATGGGAAGGATAGAGTCGTGCATTCTAGAGAAATCAACACTATAGTAGGTACATTCAATTATCATGCAGGTGATCATAAGCAGATAGTCAAAATATATCTATATCGATGATATATCAGTATATATCTGCTGAGAATTGTTGATGACAGTTGATGAGAAACCACATAGTAAAAAGTTACTGAATCGCTATTTTTCTAAGTTCTAACAAAATAACTCGATAAGATATTATAAATGCAAGGAAGCTCAAGTCATAATTATTCAAAGTTCAGAATTAAGGAAGATGAATATATGCTTCGGTTGTTTCCACAGTAACGTTCGCTATTATATGGCTCAACTGTTGGTATTTGAGGTTGGTTTTTAGTTCGGATACTCCGGTTTTCTCTCTCAAAACAAGAATGTAGTCTAGAATTTTTTTTTTAAAGTAACAGAGTTAATACTGTAATCACTTTGATAGATTTACATCTTACTAATGGAAGGCCGAAATACTACTACTACTACTACTACTACTACTACTACTAATAATAATAATTGATTCCTGAATATATTTTCTGTAGCTCTCAGCATTTCCTTATTAGCACAATTTTGCAGATTATCACTTAAAGAAAACTGCGTTTATATTTTAACGATCAATTTACATTTTCAAGCACGTTTTCAGCAGTTATTGTTTCAAAATAAATTTAATTGACCAGCGTGTGAAGTAACTGCTTAGTATTCATTGTGAAAAAAAATGATACGAACAACACAGCTAAAGCCAAAAGTAACCGAATCTAGTTTGGAGTGAAGAAAAAAAAAATAGACGCAAAATTCCAAGAAAACAATATAGTCAATTTTGTTTAAGCAGAGAGTTATCAGATAATCATATATTTACTTCAACCCTTTCCATGAATACATGCATAGGTAATAGTAGAGCTACCTACACAAAAATACACAAATGTAAATCGCCATTTAAGAGTAATGCAAAACCATCACATATTTTCCAACTGAGGTGAGTTACTGTAAGTGAAATGTAACTGGAAAAAAAAATAAAACAAAGCATATATACAGTGACTATCAGATGATAAGCATTAACGAGCGGATACGATTGGATTTTTGTTATTTCTAAAAGATAAATAACACAAGACAAATAAAAGACACTTGAACAAGAAAACTCCGAAAGAGAGTTGAAAACTAACAGCTTCTTTATGCAAATTGCTTTACATAATAACTCTCGTTACGTAATAATTTCTCTCAGTTGTTTTATCAGCATTTAATGCCATGGATAACTATTAACATCGTGGAAGTGGAACATCTTAACTCCACTATCCCATCATAGGATATATATTTTAGATGTTACTATGTCACATTATTTATACGTCCACCATTTCATATGCAAATTCGCTTCACTCGCTTGCAAACGGCACTTTTTAATGCTCTCATGAAACAATAAATGTTTCATTATGAATGGTATTACTAAAATGAAACATTCATAAATAGCACTTCAATAATTAGGCCGCATTCTGATATAGCACGCAGATATCGGAATGTAATTTATAATTCAGTATTGATTTTAATTTCGTGGTCAATGTACCTTTGAATTCAGACCTGTTTCACATGAAAGAACTTCTACTCTCAAATTCGACAGATCAATACTGCTTGTTATTATTATTAGTTTTTAGTATCTTTAGGACTGCAGTAATTTCTTAGGGACACCCTCCCACCCACATCAGGTATGTCTCTCGGATGGATGAGATGCAATAATAATAGATTCCTACTTACGTCTGAGCGCTTTCTTTATTTATACTAAAACCCCAAACAAATGTTATTTTTTAAAATGATTTTTAGTCCAACATGTCCACTGCTTCCAGAATACAACACTCGAGCCAATTTTATCTTAATAGCATTTATAAGCCCTTGTTATTGGAGTATGTTCACTGCTGCGCGTCAAGGATCAAGTGAAACTCGACTTCAAACCAATTTACAGAAACTCGAACAGGTGTTATTCGACTCTTTCGCTTGGGCATTTGTAGTATTAACCACTTTTGAGAGAGGAGGTGGTTGTTTTCGATCAAGATGCAGTACTAGTAGCGCCCCACAGCGTTGTATTAATGAGTTACTCTTTACACGAGAGCTAATGATAGATAATTGTGAGGAAGCTGTGATTAGGAGTTGCTATTGTGTTCACTAACTCCGTGAACACATCCGAAGATTCGATTGCGGAATTTCAATTAGCGAGCCACGTGCTCTATTGGAAGTGTCCGGCTGAAACAAAAGCGGCTGACTACCGTAAAGTGTGCAGTTAATGTGTTGATTGATTTTTCCATTAACTCGCTTGGCCGGCGGATTGATTGTGTTGCGCGTGAAACTAGTCCATCCTATAAGAAAGAGGGCTGAAATTTCATTGATTTTTTTTTTCTTACTGTGTCTGTAATCAGTAACTTACAGCAGCACGTATGGACACATGTAGCGTTATTGTTCAATTCCCAGAAAATGTCATAAGCACAAAAAAGATAGCATGACCTTAATGTTGTTTATCGGTGGCAATTATTCAGTACAAAAGGATGAAAAGAAAGTTCAGAACTATCCTTCATGAATCAACTACCTTCACTTTATGTTCGAATCCTAGTAAACATAGTCTTAGTATTGTGTACAGCTGCGTTTCATTGACAAATTCTGTCACCTTTATTAAGACACCACTCAAAAACTCATTAACGTATCCAAAAACAAAGGCAGTTCTTGGAATTTGTTTAGATTTCATTAGGATTCAATTTTGTTAATTTTACATAACGAAGAGTTTCGTCTTTTAATTATCTACATATAGTCAATATTTTACATTCAAATGCTAAACCAATAGCATCGTGATGGTATCACTATATAATTTGTACAATTCAATTTTTAAAGAATAAAATCTATTAGTTAGAATTATATCAAAACTATGATTAAGCAATAAGAAGGGAAAGAAAATTCAAATTCATTATTGAAATTAAATCGATGAGGTTTCAAGGGTAATTATCAGATATTATTACTATTTTATACGATGTCTCATTATAAAGCATCAGATAAGATGTAACTACTGCTGAATACTTATTGTGTTATTTATTTTTCACTCACAAACATCTGTATTTTTATTCTATATTATAGCGGATACTTGAAAACCACTACAAATAACTGACCAGCAGACCAACCTCATTAAAAATATCGAGGATTAAGGAAGACGACTACAACATTAAGAGAGAAAATAGCTTAACGCTGAATATTTTTATAATACAAGTTTAAATAAATAGATAAATAAAAGTTTGATAGTATAGGAACTCGGCTCTAGAAATTAAACAGCACTTTTCCAAGTCGCTTCAGGCATTCAATAAGAAGAGCGGTGCGATCACAGTTGATGACGATCCAACTCATTCGCCACCTAAAGAATATTACCGAGATTCATTCCACAGTTAAATCCTGACTCATAGCACATAGACAAGCAAGCGGAGACGTTGTCTACTCGGACACTATTCCGTTTACCAAGTGTTCAGTACAGCAATGCTAAATCCAGAATCAAACATAGAACCAGATAATAACGTGTTGATTTACGGATCTTTGATATTATATAATCTGAGAAATTGCATAAAAACGAAGTGAAGGAAAGAAGTGCTTCATCCGCAGGTACGTTTACGGACCATAGTTCAAACGAATTCTACCAAATCTGAAATACAGCTATTTCTTTAGTTGTTTTGACTTCTCTGAAAATTTCGGCCGAATCAGATAAAAATGGGGAAGGGGGCTGTTGAGGGAGCGAGGTGTTCTCATTCGCAGGCATCTCTACAGGTTGCGTAGTTCAATCCATTTCAACCAAATTAGAAAAATGTCTGTTTCTTACACTGCTGAAAGGGAAGGGGATCGTTTTCTCCACAGACAAGTCGCATCATTTATACGATTTCGATCAAATTTGGAATAGTTGTGTCTTAAGTTGCCAAAGATTTGCAAAAATTCAGTCTAATAGAACAAAATGAATGAGTGCTAGGGAACGTTTTCCCTTCTCAAACAACATCGTTCAACCGTTGTGGCAAAATTTAGAATATTAGTCACCCAACAACTTCCACGCAGACGGACGAAGAGGGAGAGTAGGACTCTAAAGGGAGAAGAACAAAACAAAACAAAACAAACAAAAAAAAAACTGTACACGTTGAGTGCCATAGATCGCATGGTTTACTCTGACCATTACTTGTCGACTGCTTTAGTTACTTTACGTAAAACTTAGCTCATAAAAACATCTCACATGCAAAAAATAAAAAAAAGTGAGCTAACTATGAGGTGGACTACAATTTTAGTTTTAGGGCTATTTGGCTGATAACTATTTTTTGAATTATTAAGAATGTAAACTCTCCTCCGAAATTCGAGCAGTATTATAAGAGCAGCAACAACAATACCACTAATTATTCAGAATGGTTAGTCACTTCTAAATTGCAGCCATTTCATCTCTCAGCACTTGACTCCCTTTGCTACATAGGTTATTATGAGATAAAATTATATTAGCACTTGTGTAGACATTACTAAGATCATCAAGCGTCATTGTGTCTATAAATAAATATAAAAAATTCTCTCTCTCTCTCTCTCTTTCTCTCTCGTGCTAAGGTCAATAGCCTGTCACAACCAACAAATCTGGTATCATAAAAACCTCTTTAATATCACGACAGCGCTGTTAATCCTATCTACTCAGCATGTTATGCCTGTCAAACCTTGTATTCATTTGGTCAGTTTGGTCTATTTTGTGGAATGAAAAACCCGAGATTCCCGGAGGAAATACGCTACACCTTCTCACCTTCGTATAAGACCGGCTAATTCACTTTTTGCTGAAAAGCACTTGTAAATTCTTCACGTCCTAGAATTGAACCCAGGTTTTTCAAACGAAAGGGTTTCATCGATATCGACTGACTTACGGAGGGTCATACATAGAAGAAGCAACAGAATACAATTATATTGATCCATTAGTATACCCCCACCCACCTTATTCTTATGAAATCATATATTTTCTAATATTCTACACTTGATAACAAATAGTCCGAAATTATTTTTTAAGGAACTATGAAAATCTTTTATCAAACTTCTCCCTTCTTTTTATTCCAGCTTTTTTTCTTTGTGGGATTAACATGTAATTACTATTGCTTCTAGTCCATGTTAATCCTGATCACTCACTTTCCAGCTGGTAGTTAATTACAGTAAAACCGTTTAGCAAAGAATTAAACTTTATCTTACACGAAAACCATATTGTTTTGCCACATGTTAAGAAAGTTAAAGGAACGACTGACTATAGTATAATCTCTCACAGAGATTTCAATGCAGTGTGACCAAAATATAAGATTCTTATATTATAGTATGATGAAGCAACTTAAAGGTCGCTTCATTTATTCGATAGATTGATATGACTTAGGAATAGCCTATGTGATATCAGCACAAGTCAAGAAACTGCAAGAAAAATAACATTTTACATATTCTACAGTAATAGTAGCGAACTTATAAGAGCAACATCAGTGAAGCTGAATATAACAAGTTACTTTTGGACGGCACTGCTGTAAGGTATCCGTTGAACTTTCATTAATAAGAACTTCTTTGTTACCGATGCGACTCTAAGTAGATGAGCAACGGACATGCTACCGAAACTGTAAAAATGTTATAATGAAAAACAATATGCAAGCTTGGGAATCGCGCCTTTTGATTATTGTGGTGTGCCTACTTAAGGTAGGACGTAATGAAAATATAGCAAGTAGGCAACATACCGATAAGCCAGCAGCTATTGAATTCTAGAAGATAAAGTTTGATAAAATAAGAGTAAACTTTTGGTTGCTTTCTGTGTTTATTAATATGCGAATTTTGTGTTCCATTTCTCCTAAAGATACATATAGAGATATTGCTAAGATTGATTTCAACGGAGCCCGTTGGGTGGAAAGACCTGGATTCGAATCCCATTTATGACGCGAAGAACCTTAATCAGGGCTTTTTGGCCAAAGATGAGTTAACCTGTCCATACGAAGAAGAAGAAGGGTTTCCCTCCGGGAAACTCGTTTTTCGTCTCTCAAAAAAGGCAAACTGATCCCATGAACACACATAGCTAAGAGATTGAATATATTTAGACAATGGTTTCCGTTGCCTTCACTGTTATCCCCACCAACCATTAGGTTGTGCCACTATATTACACATTACAGAATTCTAAAAATCATAGATAACGGTTCTCTCCTGAGTGTAATCATCGGTGGATTATCACATGGTTTTTCGAAACTCAATTATAACCGCAAGCATAGAAATCTGATGAACGGATGAAAAAATATATATACTCAAGCCTCAAGTTCTTGAGTACTTTTATTGTTAGTCGGCTTGTTGTTATCTTTGCTTTGTGTTCTCTTGCACTTTAGAAGTCAACGTAGTGTTTTAAGAAAGTTATAGTTATCAAAATGTTTTCCACCAGTCCTGCCATATGACATTTTTCCTATTTACTGATTAAGGGGAATAAATCAATTACGGTCTTCCTGAAGATAAAGTTAGTCACTGGTGACATATGACAGCGTGAGAGCGGTTTATCTCTCTTTCAATTTCGCTTGAGACAAACAACGTGCAAGATAAAATACGGTTCAACTTTTAAAGAAAATATTCGCATCACAGACTCCATGAAGTATCTAATTTTATGTATGGAACAAAATTATGATGCACTCCTCCAGCTAATCTTCGAAGAGGGAGAAACAGATTACTAATACTGAACAGAAAGTAGGGGGAAAGATTTCCATCGGTTGTTTCGGGCCTTTCAATAAAATATATAAAGCCCTAGTATGCTGCTGTAGCTATATGAAGTACTTACGTAGTTTCGGTGAACAAGTTTCCCATAGTTCCCAATTTGAAGTAACCATGAGAAATACTAAATAATATTCACTGCAATTGTACAATTATGTAGACTAATTTTTCATACGATGAAAAAAATAGTTAAATATTTTTTTCATAAATTAGATTTAAAGCATTTAGAAATTTTAAAATTAAACAAAAATTTAATCAATGTCAAAAAAGCGTTTTTTTTTTTTGTTTTTCTTTTTTTCCCTATACAAAAGAGACCAGGCAGAACTCTTTTATTCCATTAATAATACCTAGTTTGATTTCCTGATGTGAAACATGCAAATATAATAATGGAAATAAATTTATTACAGTAACATTTTTCAACATTTCTATCATATTCAGTCATTTCCAATAATAATAAGTAAATGAAATCAGAAATTCTGAATCTTAGTGTCGTAATACAGTTTACATTTATAATTTCCCAAATTTGGAAAGCCTGACTTTAAAAAACTGTAAAATATGAAACAACTGAGTTTTATTTCTTTCTTCTTTTCGTCTTGTTTCTAGGACAAATGTTCTTGCTGTAGATGTTATATATATATATATATATATATATATATATATATACAATTTTTGTTAGATTGGCTACCAGACTATATCCATACTATCTTATCTTCAAATGAAATCAAAGCCAAACCAAAAAAATAATAAGTGGAATAATGAATTTGTTTTGCTCTGTAATAGAGGTTTTCAGGTTCCTCCTTCTTTGAATTTTTTTTTAATCTTGGAAAAAAATATTCATTTAAATTTTTTCTGTAAATAATGTAGACTATGGTTTACGTTGTGGCTGGAACTTTCTGGTAGTTCTCAAGGCAAACTTTTGAGCACTCACAACAAACAACTACAATAAATTGCCTAATGAAATAAAGTCTGTAACAATCGGATACACTTTTAAAAAAAGACTGAGAGACTACCTCATGGGACTAAATAATGTTGACTTTTATTTTAAACTCATCTTATAGGAAATTATTCTAAATATTATATATTATATCCCAACTATATGCTGTATGTATACGTTGTGCACTCATTTAATTTTTTAGTGACTGTATCCCCCTACATTTGTATTTTTATAGTAACCAGTATGGCTACGGCCCTTGGTTACACACATTATTCAATTCATTCTAGTCTATTTCCATCTTCTGTTATTTATTCCTAATCTTTTTCTTTTACTATTAATCTCTATATCACCACTTGAAAAATAATCGAAAGATATTTTTATAGCATATATACAAGGGGGGGTGGGCTGAAAAGTTCATAAACACCGAGAAGAAAAATGATATTAAAGCAACTAATATAACCACAAGAAAGAACATACTAGCAGAGTTATGAAGGTAACATGTTCTTATATTCTTATATCCTCGTATGTTCTTTCTTGTGGTTATATTAGTTGCTTTAATATCATTTTTGTTCTAGGTATTTTAGGTGTCAGAACTTTCCAGCCCCTCCCCCACTCATAGTATTACTTTTCTCTCTCTCTCTACTATTATCACTTGTATTGTTCTAAATACTTGTTGCATCTATTGTATCATATTTTCATTTGTACTTCTTCTATTGCGTTACCCTGATTCTATCGACAAAGACACCGTTTCTGCATGCACAAAAAAAAAAGTCGTCTACAGCAGAGATCATTATACGAGGAATAATTACTACTAGCCATAGGTATGCTTGTTTAGGTCAGAGAATGAATGGCAGTGTCACGGAACAAGATGCTATCGTCACCAATGACGCATTTCCAGTGCAATGACAAGAATGTGATTAGCTCTTTCTTGTGAAATACTATACTGGTAATGTACCTATCGATCAACCGTCTAGCTGATATTACTAAATCATGGACTTTGTATCGTATTCCTTCTTGGATAGAATGAGACTTTCCTAATGTAAGTATATTCTTGTGAATGGATTATGGTGTCAAGTTTCTCTGTCTGTAAATATTGAATGATAACAAGAATGGCGATGGTGTTCATTTTTAGAATATAAGTTCATTTAGTCACTTTCGTGATCTCAAATAAGAGGAGAAATATAACTTAAATCGCTTCAAACTTTCGATAATTAATAATCAAGTCAGCAGCAAGACAAAGAGGATTTCTACCTTTCAATCCCTAGAATGCGTTAGATCAACAAGATGTGTTAGCCGGTCTCATACGATGGTGGCAGGTTTTTTTCGCCCAGAAACTTGGGATTTCCATGCCGTAAAATAGGCAAACAGGTGAGAAGACACGCAATTTACAGACATAATATACCGCCCTCATAGTCTTAGTTTCTTCGGCCGTAAATCCAAACAAACAAACAAACAAACAACCTTTTTAATCCACATTTTTCATTCTTAGCATAATACAACGTTGATAAATAACAGATAAATTTAGTTTAGGTTAGGAACTTTTTATTTACCCCTCGTAATACATCGAAATTTTATCCTTTTAATTCAGAATTTAATTTTAAATCCATTATGTTTAGAATATGAACTTTTCATTAATCTTCGTATAACGTTGAGAATGACATAAGCTTTCTTTCACAAAGAAATTGTACTGCCATTATTCCTTCAAAGAAGTCATTTCGCCGTTCAGCACATCTGTTCCGATAGAAATGTTGTAAAATAAAGACTAATCTTATGATTATTCCTGGTTATCCGACATCTGTTGCAACCAATGTATTATCAATAAATAAGCACTTTAAGAAAATGTGAAAACGTTGTAGGAATAATGATGGTTTGAAAATGTACAATTAGTATATGAAGCACCCATTTCTTTCTTCTTCATTGAAATCGGTGTCCATATCAATATTGGACTTCAATGAAAATTTCCCATTTTGTTGATTGATAGGAATAAAAATAAAGGTATGTTTAAGTTTAATATTAGTGAAGTCTGTCTAAGCTATTGATGAGGCTATGGACTTGGAATAATAATGACAGAGAGTTGAGGTTCAGAGAGTTTATTTCAAAAGTTGGTAAAAGAGTTAAAATGCTTACTTAAATGTTGAAGAACACATTAACAGGTAAAGATAGGGAGATTATTTTCCCTCTTTATAAGGCAATGATTCAATTGTCTACTATGTGTAGATTTGGTCACCTGGGTTTCGTTGGGATCAGAAGGTGGTGGAAAGAATTCAGAAATGAGGGACTAATTGAGGAACTGACAGTGAATGAGTTTAAGAAAAGGTATTGTGTCTATAAAGGTTTAGTGTAGGTCTCCCACGATGAGTCTTCTGACTTCGTGGAGATAACCATATAATAATGATGTTTTCTGGAAACAAAAATTAGAAGGAACGAGGAATGAAATTACTCGGAAATTATAAAAAGTTGAAAAGTTGACTGCGTTCTTGTATACGCACATTATCTATGCGACTACATACGCAACAGCTAAATCTAAATTTCTGCTATAGGTTTGTAATTTCTCAGGTGTAGACCTGATATAAAAATGCCCAATTTGATTAAATATCACCCATCCAGAACAGAGTTATAACGTTATATTATTATTTTTTCTTAATTTTTTCCTCCAAATGGAACTAAGATCAAAACATACTGGCAAATTGTTTAAGGATTCTAAATACATTTTTGGAATCTTTAAAAACAATTCGAATAGTTGTCTGCAGCTAGAATGCTGTTATTATATGCATGCATATTCTTCCGCACAGATGGACGAACAAAAAAGATGTCTAATTAATTACTCAACAAATTATTTTAATATTCTCTCTCTTTTTCTCTCTCTCCAAGAAGTCCTTGGAGGGAGCAAGAGAGAGAAGACATATCCAACACCTCCAAGAACTCCTTGAAGGTATACGCAATAATAATAATAATAATAATAATAATAATAATAATGACAATAACAATGTGGATATGAAATTTCTAAATATAATATTACAATTTCCCATCTACTATATATGAATGACTTGAAAATATGGAAAATCGGCACAACAAATAGACTCATTACTGAACAAGGTTCGTATTTTTAGTCAGGACATCAAAATGGAATTTGATTTGGATAAGTGTGCAATTTTATCCATTAAACGAGGAAAAATTAATGACGCTAGCAGTTTTAATTTTGATTAGGAGAAATATATAAATGCAGTTTCATGACCACATATGATCTATAAAAAACGGCATTACTTGGAACAGTCCATATTTTACGTCGCTGCCTGAGAGGCTATTCTTAGATTCTTGGGTAGAATCTGAATTGCTCTGTATCACTAGTCAAATTGCTGTTTGAATGATATCTTGTTTTGGCTGTGTATCAACTGTGTGAATAAAATAATAATAATAAGTGACCTATTGATACTCAGAATAAAAGCCACTATATGCATACAAGCTATATGTATATATGTGCATACAATATATGCATACAATCTTAAACCCCCCCCCCACGAAAATCTTTATATAATTCTACTAATTAATTTTTATTTCATTTGATAATATTGATATATAATTCAAATATCATCGGCTAACTATAAAATACTCCTAAAACGATAGAAAATTAAATAAGTTATGCAGAAAATTAATCCTCCCCCCCGCCCTCTCAGATGGAACAGCTTCCATTTGTGGAAAATAGAAATCGAATGAAAAGTTTATCTGCGCTTGTGCGTGTGCGTGTGTGTGTGTGTGGCGAGATTTCTTTCATTATGAAAATGCAACATACTTTCCCCACTAATTACTCGAACTAACCGATCTTTGCTCCCAAAGCTCATT
Source organism: Typopeltis vanoorti (assembly GCF_054136105.1). NCBI lineage: Eukaryota > Metazoa > Arthropoda > Arachnida > Uropygi > Thelyphonidae > Typopeltis > Typopeltis vanoorti. The sequence goes on along the minus strand of NC_143562.1, from coordinate 76,882,140 downwards.
ATATCTACTGCGGTACCATACAAAGAAGGTTCAAGAGTGAAAGTATCTACTGCAGAAACCTAAATGATGATGGGGAAAAGGAAGAGGGGAGAAATGAACAAATTCCTTCACTATAGCAATGCCAGAATGAGTCATCGTCGCGTGCCAGCACTGCAGTAGCCGCGTGCTTCACTTATCATTGTTGCATGGATCACGTGGTGACGTCATCTTATTGATTCTTTCTCTGTCGGTACAATATGCCTCCTGTAATATCGCGGAACGCTGGATGTTATCAAGGGACTAGTGACAGTCCCAACCCCTGACTAAATAAACACCATAAGGCGATTGGATCAATTATAGCTGTTATTAGAAAACGGATCTGAATTTGGAGTGAGTGCTTGCTTTTAGGATAATGCGATAGAAACCTATTTAAATACGTTATCTGGGTAGGGAAATTAAATTTTTGTCAGCTGTTTTTCACAAAGCCCTACTTTATTTCGTTTCATTTGCGATTTACTGTAGAATTTGCTATTTTGGGGATTTCAAATTTAAGTTCTCACCCAGGATCACTTCAACTATTTATCTCCTCTCTTCTTTTTCCCGATAAAAAGTATAAATTACAGATTTAAATCAACTCAAGTAAAAGGAAATGCAAGTAGCATTTCGTTTCTTTTCTTTTCTTTCTTTCTTTTTGGTTAATAAGGAAGTGAGTTGATGAGCATAAAATAACATATCGGTTGATGGCAGCTCTTAGGAATGTTATAAACTGAATTTATTGAATTTTTACAAGTGTTAAAGATAACATTCAAGTAATCTGCACTGCAGCGTACGACGCTAATAATGACAGCACTGACAGAATCTGTACTGCAGGTATTTAGACACCCGTATGGGCCATGTTACTTGTTTCGATCAATACATGTAGCAGAAAGCTAGCGACCCCTCTGTGACACTAGCAAGGTCGTTTGTCTCGTAAAATAAAGCAAGCTGGAACCATTGTGCGGAGGGGAAAAAAAAGAAAAAAAACAGAACTCTTTTTTTTTTTCGTGCAGTTAATGGAGTTGAGAATCTTTATACTGAGTCAATATCTTAGCATTCTTTAATTTAGTCATTTTAGAAAGGTGAGCTGAAAAGACGAAACACTGTTCTTTTATGTTTTGAATTTTGCCACTATATACTAACAATATTACTTCTTAAAAAAACTTGGCCTTTTTTACAATTGCAAGTATCCAAATGAAAATGCACGCGAACTTTTTCTAAATCCACCTTTTCTATCTTCGTATCCGTTCGGAATTATTCTTATATTATTATTATTTTTTGAAGTTACAAATCTTTTAAGGTGGACGCTAAGTACCTTTAATGTGGGTTGCGTGATGTGTTTTGTTTCAGGAATACTTCATTTTTCACAAATAGCATTATGCAATAAAGTGGTAAGGTGATTAATTTTTTTTTTCTCTTTCAGAATAACAGTCATGAATTTATCACGGAGACGCCTGGAAAGAGTAAGTTTTTTTTGTTTGTTTTTTACTGAATCGGAAGCCTTAAAAAATCTATTTCTTCTTTACAGCAACGTTTACAACTTTTACCAAAAACACTGTACTCATGGTTTAGTTTTTCAGAAGGGTGATGCTTTTTTATATAAAATAAAAAATTGCCTAATTACAGCATATTTTTTTAAGCAACAAAATTTTTCCCTTTTAAGTCTTCAACAAAACTGATGAATGCAATGAACTATATATACCCTTCTGTATCAATTTTTCCTTAGACCATTTAGAAGTGATACTGTTCACGTGTTTATTATAATAAGATTTTCTTCTTGCAATTGAAGACATAAACTGTGAAGAAACAAATGTATTATAGAGTGAGGAAGATTAAAAACATAAGCTGAATGGAGAATCTATACAAGAAGAGAAACATTACAACTATTTATGCAGATTTATTTTTTCCTGAAGATGACGAATTAAATCTGAAAATAGACAACAAAATAAGGAAGCTGGTATGGAGGGGGAGCCGGTTCAATAAATTTATATGGAATAAGAGAGAAATTAGTAAAAGCACTTTATTTATTTATTCATATGGAGTTTCCTCCCTTTTCTCCCCCGTCCCTATTGGGGCGAGTTGAGCCCCTCACGGGGGGATAAGTATTTATGGCTGTAGATCAGTGTGTTCACGAGGACGGTTTGCCTGCTTGCGGGATGAAAAATCCCAGATAAACTGGGGAAAAAACCCTGCTGTCCAAGACTGGCTAACTTGGCTATGGCTGAGGAAGATCCTTAAGCTCCTCACGTCGACGACGGGAATCAAACCCAGGACACTACTTCCCCAGGCATATGGTTGCGAAGCGCAAAGCCACTAGGCTAACCACGCGGACAGTAAAAAGCACTAAACTAGCAGTATACAAGACAGTGTTCCAACAACTGCTAACTTATGGATCTGAAAACTACCGCATTTTCCGGTGTATAAGACGCACCCAAGAAATTTAATACAATTTTCTGGAAAAAACCTAAACTTTAAAGTATGATTTAAAAAAATGGATAAAATAATAGGTAATTTTTAATGTGTACGAATCATTTTTGTTGAAATGGCAATGCCATTTTGCCGATTTTCTTGCACCCATTTCAAAACTTCGGTCTCTAGTTTTGGCCACTTCGCAATTTTTCCACGTTCCGCGCGCTTTTCATTACGCACGCAAATTGTACAAAATCTCCTTCTGACCACGCCAAGTTCTAATCATTTTTTCTGTAGGCGGAGGTCCAAAATGTCTTTCAGCTTCCCTATTCCCTGTTCTTCCGCATATTTTACAACATGCAATTTGTAACTTGAAGTATATAAATGTCGCCTGTTATTTTCCATCACTAAAATCTACGGGGAAATATCAAACTGAACACAAAATATCTCAACGCGTCAACTCAATACTGATAAACATCGGTAACTGATTACTCGGATAAGACATTATGAAACTTGAATAGGGACTCCCCGTTCTTAGCCAATGACGCGCTAGAAGTCACGTGAAGGTCACGCATCAATTTGATTGCACCATTAACCGCCTACAAAGATCTTGGAACATAAATGGGAGTGCGTATGACTTTGAAAAGAGCAAACACTCTTTACCTTCATTATATAAGATGCACTCCATTTTTAAGATGAATTTTTAAGGTAAAAAAGTGCGTCTTATACACCGGAAAATACGGTAAGTTAGATGTAAAACAGTTGGCCAAAGACTAGAGATCGCAGATATGAAAGTTCTGAGAAAGATTAGGGGAGTGAGCAGACTGACAGAATCAAATGAAGATATTTTTGGATGAACTGTCATCGTTAGCATTCAGGAATGTGTTAGTAGAACTAATATCAGGTGGTATGATCACTTAAACAGAATGACAGAGGAAAGATTAGCAAAAGTAGATGTTTGATGTCAGGGTTAAAGAAAAAGCCAAGCTCTAAGCTGATGCAGTTAGGAGTGTCTCATAAAACTGAGAATATTGGCGGCAGAAAGTTTAATAATGTAAACTTTTCATGTAGTACTGTCTACAACCTTCAAAGGTAAACACATTTCTTTAAACTTTGGACGCATGACATGCTTCCAAAATTTAATATGATCCTTCGTAATGATATCTTGGTTCTCTTTTCTTTCCTTCCTTCCTTCCTTCTAGAAAATTCTGAAGAAATCCTTGAATCGAAATGAATAGGGAAATTGATTCGGCGACTATCCAGTCGCAACACTGAAAATATTATAATTATAATTATTTTTAATATGCAAATGAAGCAAACTATACCAACAAACTCAGTTCAAAAAGCACAGAAACAAACATAATCCAGTCAAATCAACACTGCGCTACATTACTTTCATAAATCGGCAAAATGTCTGATGATTTCAATGGGTTTTCTGCTAGAATTCATTAAGAAGCGAAATAGTAATGATCAGGGAATCTCTTCTAGTTACGAAACATTTAACATTAACGTCATCAAAAAGAGAGGTTGGCGAATCGGCATCTGCTACCGAATAAAGCTGGAGAGCAATAGACATTTTCCTGCACGAGTCCCAACTCCATAGTTAATATGCACTCATGCGGAAGCGCAGAGCAATTGTGAATAGTTTCTCTGAGTGCAGAAATATCTTGTCTTTGCACTCCACTGAACTTGAACGTTTGCACCTTTGAAATTCGATTTCTCGTTTGAAATCATGTGAGTACAGGAGAGCTCTGCAGTTTTATGGAAATAGCAAAAAAACAAAAAAGTCGCTTTAACGAAAATAATCGAATTACTTTGTGAAGAATAACATAAGGATTAAAAAAAAACACTACAAACAAAGAAATTTCAACTAAAACAAACAAGTTAGTGCACGGCTGCTGAAAACATAATAAACTCAGTGATGCCATTTTGCTATAGTCCCGATATATCAGGTTAATTATTTTTGGTTCAGCGATTTAATTCGGATGCAATATACACTTGTATATAGCAAGTAAGCGTACGCATTCATTTCTAAAGCGAGGATATTTCGAAATCCAATTTTCCTAAGGAAGCGTCTAACTTTCTCTTTAAATTTTTGTTTTTTATTTGTCATGCTATTAATTAGTAAAAAGCAAGTAAGCTACTTTATTCACCTCACTCTGCATACGCCATTAATATAAATATATACGAGACGTCTCGTATTATCGAGACGGAGAGAAAAATTTATATGACGTTAAGCATATGCAGGAAAACGAAAGTTTTCTACAAATCGTTTGTTATTCTCACAGAAAATCCAGTACTGAAAATGTTTATGATTTTATTAAGTAGAAATAGGGATTTTTTAACAGGAAGCTTTAGAACTTGAAAGACTAGAGAGGAAATGGTTCTTTTTAGCTTAGTTAAAGAGTTTAAATAAAAAGTAAGTGAAAAACCGCATCGCAATACTGAGTATAACAAATAAAACAAATAAATATATATGATATTCAGCCTGTATCTTACCCATTGAGAGAAAGATGGGTCTACTTTTCCCATGGTGACTTACTCCATTTTGGGAGAGTCTGCATGTATGAAAGTGAAAGACAATCACAAACATCTATGCCCCAGACGGTATATAGCATATATATAATCTCAAAAGAATCCCTTGTGCAACCATCGCACAACCTCCGTTACTTTGTACTAACAAAGCATTTTCTGCGCCTAATCTTTTCTTCAATGACCCCCCCCCCCACACACACACAAACACACAAAAGGTATGCTAATCACAGTTTTCTTGATGACGCTGCAATCACCTTGTACGAGTTTATCCTCTTAGGCGTAGTCTGTCGTCACCTGTAGAAAGATAGACTGCACAAGGAGATGACCACTAGGACTTTTCGGGATTGCATGCGTTATCTTAATGTTAATCGCTTTTCTGGAATTTGAATTCACAGAATTCATTCAGGAGTTGATAAAAGCGACACCATACTTTTATTAACGGCTTCGAAGTATCAATTTATTTTATTAGTAAGGAACGCTAATCGTTTCTAATTATGTAAATAAAACTCAGAATTCATTTTAGCCAATGTAAGCATGCTATCTGAGGCATAACATTATGGTTTTAGAGGTGAAATATAAAGATACAATGACGAATGGAAACTTTGTCTCTTTTTTTGTCTTTTTTTTTTCATGAGAGTAAAATTGGAAGATCAATAAGTCATCAAATTCTGGTAATTCTTAAAGAATACGAAAATAATCAGTGCAATTAATATTTGTGGGAAGACAAGAAAACAGCGAGTCCCAACAAAAAAATTCGACGAATCAGCCACCTCTTTCTGCTTCTGTCACAACTGCCATTTCAATCACTAAATTTACATTGTGAAGACTAAAGTTCCAGTAGCATTCAACACTATTCGCCTAGCATTAGGATTACGTTTCTTAAGAAATAATGCCAAGGCCACAAGGGGTGTGATGAGCATTAAACTGCGAGCATTCGCCAACTAGAGTATCTTTTTCCATCTAGGAAAACACGAGTTACTGAAAAAAAAAAAAAAGAAGAACTCTGCTGTTGACGAGAACCGCTAATCTAAAAATGAGCTAGAAAGTTCATCCTATTAAAAATGGAATTTGAACTTAGGTCTCTTTTTCAAGCAATGATAGGTAGCATCTGTAAGGTGAGAGAAATAACATATTATTATTATTATTCTGAGACCTCCAGGAAGTCAAGGACTCATCGAGGGAGGCTGTAAATTACCCAACTCAGCTATCATACTTTCCCTTAAATTCATTTACATTAGATGCACTCACTACCCGTAAGGGCAAATTATTACACTCACTCACTGCTCTCTAGCTTCCTTTCTTGACTGAGAACAACCTTAACTTCAATGGATGCCCCGTGTTCTCTCCCAGCCTTCCATATAACGAAAAATTTCACCATTTGAAATGCTATAACACCCATTCAAAAGTTTATAGATCTCTATCATATCACCCCTCTTTCTCCTGTTAACCAGAGTCTGTAATCCACATACTCGCAATCTGCCCTCATAATCTAAATCCCATAATCCGGATATAATCTTCGTAACTCTTCTTTGCACCCTTTCCGCAGCTTCTTTATCCCCTTTGAACCCGGGAGACCAAATCTGCGAACAGTAATCCAAGTGTGGTCTTATCAAAGCCTTACAAAGAGGCAAAATTACTTCTTATCCTTACATCTCAAGGTTCGCTTCAACATACCAATTATCCTCTGAGTTGTATTTGCAACTTTTGCTATGTAACCTTTGAACTTTAAATTCTTATCCACCAAAACACCAAGATCCCTTGCCTCTTCAGTTTCTTGTAGCATAACCCCGCTAATATAATATGGCGCTGGAACTCTAATCACGCCAAAGTATTAGTAGGCTACTTGCGTTAAAAAATAACACATTAAGATTTAGTGGGTTTAGAGCATTTTTCTTTTGCTTTAATACAGATGTTTTAATATCACGTCTGTTAGAAAAATTTCCCTGTATTACTGCCATATGGCTCTAAATGTCTTGGCTGTAGTGGCATCATGTTTAAATCATGCAAGACAGAAATCCCACGAACAGGAAACGTGAGGTTTCTATCCTGCAAACCGTGAGAACATACGCAATTTGGACATAACACACTTGCTTCAGCTATAAATCCAAAACAACCAACCAAACTTATCTATATTATTAATATATATATATATATATATATATATATATATATATATATATATATATATATATATATATATATAATATAAAATGATATGCCTTTTTTTGTAACATTTTTGCGTCGCGTTTTTTGTCAAGTTATTTGAAATGTTTTGAAACTCAGGGGCTACCCTGAGTGTCGAGTCTTTAAAATTCGAGTAATCGAATTCAAGGAGAACCGGCCTACCAGTCCGGAACTCAGGGGGTTGGGCGTCGGGGGGTGAACCCCCTCCCCTCTCGAGTCTTCAAAATTCGAGTCATCAGAATTCAAGAGAACCGGCCTACCAGTCCGGAACTTGGGGGGGGGGGGGGCGCCGTAGGCGTCAGGGGACGGAGCCCCCTAGTGTGTATATATATATATATATATATATAATATATATAATATATATATATATATATATATATATCACAGAATACGCACTGTTCTGTGAAACCAGTTTATATATATATATATATATATATATATATATATATATATATATATATATATATATAACTGTTTTCACAGAACAGTGCGGATCTAGACTGGAAAGTCGAAAAATATTCCAAAGGAAGGCAATGGTAAACCACCTCTGTACCTTGCCAAGAACATTCTACGATCATGCCAAAAATGAGAAAGTACGATATAGTGCTGGATGGTAAGACCCCCAGGACTAAAGGTATCCAACAGGCAACTGGGGAAAAACATAGGGCTTCCACAAGTAGAACTAGTTTTTATGATGTGTCCAGTTCAAACCCGGAAGGAAGCTTGGTCACGGATGTTGCTAGATGAGTTGGAAAAGGGAGGCTCCTTGTTTCACAAGAAACTACAGGATTGGAACTTGGAATGTTTGAAGTATGAACCAAGGTAAGCTGTAAATAATAAAGATGGAAATGGAGTCCAAGAAGCTGCATATATTGGGAATAAGTGAACATAGATGGACAGGAATGGGCCATTTTCAGTCAAGGGACTATATGGTGCATTACTCAGGACATGAGACAAGTCGTAAAAAGGGAGTATCTTTCTTACTCAGGAAAAAGATGGCTAGGTATGTATTAGGTTATAATCCAGTGAGTGACAGAATCATTTCTCTCAGAGTGAGTGGATATCCAATGAATAATGACCATCATTCAGGTTTATTCCCCCACTACAGAGGCACCAGAAGAAGACATTGAAGAATTTTATGGCAAGTTACAAGAAGTAATAGATGCAACACAAAAGCGAGATTTATGGCTACTTATCGGAGATTGGAATGCAAAAGTGGTAGAGACTGAGAAATAACAGATCGTTTTGGTTTAGGTATTCGTAACACTGCAGGGAAGAGATCAGTAACTGAGTTTTGTGCAGAGAATTCTTTGTTTGTTGCTAACACCTGCTTTAAAGCGCACAAAAGAAGATTGTACACATGGATATCGCTGATGGACAATGCAGAAATCAAATTGACTATATACTTGGACTAAGAAGATGGAGAAGTGCAATTCAGTCTTTCAAGACTTTTCCAGGTGCAAACTGTGGAACAGACCATGAGTTATTAGTGGCTACGATACATGTGAAATTACGGAAACTGAAAACAACACAAATGTCAATCAGATATGATCTTGGAAACATACCAGCTGAATACAATATTAGTATACAGAAGAGAGTCAACACACTCAATTTGTGTGAAAGAGAACCAGATGAACTATGGGTAGAGATTAAAGATATAATTAAAACAGAAGCAAAGAAGAATATTCCAACAGTTTATAAGAAGAAAAAAGAAGTTTAAATGGCTGTCATACGATACCATCAAAACTGCTCAAGAAAGGAGGAAAACGAAGGCCACAAGAAATTTGCAAGAATACGGCATTTGAATGCACAGTTTCAACGACAAGCCAGAAGAGACAAGGAAAAATACTTTAACCAGGAATGCCAACAAAGAGAAGACCAAAACAAGAAAGGAAAAACATGAGATCTTTTCAAAAAGATCAGAGAACTAACAGGGAAGTTTAGTGCCAAGGCGACACTATTGAAAAGTGAATACAAAAGATATCTTACAGAAGCTGCAGACATCAAAGAAAGATGGAAAGAATATACAGAAGCTCTTTACAGAAAGGACTCCAAAATTACTGAGAAATTTGAAAAGCAGGATTATACACAGGAGCCAGTACCACCGGAGAGTGAAGTGAGGCGGGCACTGCAACAGCTATCCTGGAGGATATGGAATATCTATTGAGCTGCTCAAAGCCCTGGGAGAAGAGGCAGTTAAAATTTTAACAGCTCTATGTCAGCGAATTTGGATCACAACTACACAGCCTAGGGAATGGAAAAAATCAGTTTATATACCTATATTGAAGAAAAGTGATGCAAGAGAGTGCGAAAATTACAGAACTATAGCACTGATTTCTCATGCAAGTAAAGTCTTACTTAAGATCACTCAGAAAAGACTGGAACCATTCATGAAGAGAGAAATGTCAGATGAACAGTCAAGGATTTCGAAAAGGCAGAGGAACAAGATCAAATCGCCAATGTGAGATGGATAATAGAAAGAGCACAGGAATATCAAAAGAATGTCTACCTTTGTTTCCTTGACTATAGCAAGGCTTTTGACTCTGTAGATCATGTGAAAGAGTGGAGTACCAGAGCATTTCATTATCCTTCTGAGGAATCTTTATTATGAACAAGAAGCTACTGTCCAAACAGATCTTGGAGAAATTGAGTATTTCACTATAGGTAAAGGGGTGCGAAAAGGATGTATTTTATCTCCCTACCTATTTAACTTGTACAGGGAATACATTTTAAGAATGGCAGGGCTGGAGGAGTCTTCAGTTGGAATTAAAATTGGTGGAAGAAATATTAATAATTTGAGGTATGCAGATGATACCACTTTGCTATCAGAATGCAAAGAAGATTTGGAGGAACTTATTATGAAAGTTAAAGAAGAAAGTGCTAAATATGGTCTTAAACTTAACCTCAAAAAGACAAAAGTTATGGCAACACATGAACTTAATGATTTTGAAATAGATGGGGAGAAAATGGAAGCAGTTAACAATTTTGTGCTCCTAGGATCCCGAATTGATCAAGATGGTTATTGTACTGAAGAAGTTAGAAGAAGATTATTACTCGGAAAGAAAGCAATGACAAATTTAAGCAAGATCTTTAAAGATAAAGATATTAGCCTCGCAACAAAAATCAGAATCGTTAAAGCAATGGTATTCCCTGTGGTACTGTATGGATGTGAAAGTTGGACCCTGAGAAAGAGTGAAAGAAGGAAGATAGATGAATTTGAATTATGGGTTTGGAGATGCTTACTAAGAATACCAATGACTGCAAAGCAAACTAATAAATCGGTGATAGACAAAAAAAAGCCAGATTGCTCCCTCGAAGCTATGATCATTCAAACAAAAACTGTCATACTTCGGACATATTATGCGAGCAAATGACAGTCTGGAGAAGATGATGATGCTTGCTAAAGTTGATGGAAGCAGGCGAAGAGGAAAACCAAGAATTAGATGGGTGGATGGAGTTAAAGAAGCAACTGGAATGCGCTTGGAAATTCTGAAAGATATAGCCAGGGACAGATCTGAATGGAGAATGTATGTTCATAGTGTGTGTATATATATATATATATATATATTTCAATACATTTTTGAAGTTTCATTAACCCAGTTATCTGCATTCCACCCACTGGCCTGGAGATCATCAACAGATCTCCAAGTTGTGTGAAAGTCTGCAAACCTAGAATTTCACCAACATTCCCCGAAATGAAATGTTGAGAATTTCTCCTTTTAAATGAGAGATTTGCCATTCTGTGTTTTGTTTGGATTTGAGATAAAGCTTTAGAGTAATATCAATAATAAGTAATATCAATTGTAGTAATCTTTTTGCATTTGTTGATAAATATTTAAGACAACCAAGTAGTAACTTTAAACTTGAAGGCAAAAGCCAGTGTAGCATCAATTCAACTTTTAGTCCTTACTGAAAATCCAATTCTCAGGTACTTTTTTTTTTTAGTCCGTTACTAACAGTGGACAGTTCTTCGCTCTCTTAGGATATACGTATATCGTCTATTCTCACTTGGATACAGACCAGTTAACCGAGAGAGGGCAATCTTTTTAATATACTGTATGATGGCTGCACTCCCTCAAATCACTGCGATGTCCTTCGTAAATATAATGATACTACTAGATAGGCACAGAAGGTGCGCAGCCAACAGAACAGACTCGATAGCTACAGGCTGGGCAACGTCATCTATGACATAAAACACTGGCGTTCTTTACTGCTATTTAATCCACTTGGTTGATGCCAGGAGTGTCTGCTTTTGGCAGATGAGACTGCCTCAGAACACAAGCAGCCATTTTAGCGTACTATCTCCGTTTCACATCAGTGACAATGCGTTCTCATTCCGATGATGCCTACTCGACCCCCCCCCCCTTTAGTCGAGTAGTTTACATGAATTTTTATGGCAGCTTCTGACTTTTAATGCATGTTCTGTCACGGGTAGGCCCACGTCTAACATTTTCTTACACGTCGTACGGCAGCCCAAGTATTAGAGATAAGTAATCTCACCGACTAAAAGCGATCTGGCAATCCGCCAGCACGTACAACACTCGTGACCCCGCTTTTCCGGTCGGTAACAGTTTTGTTGGATCACGGCAGCTGATTACTCCGACTGCCATCGCCTGTCGGGAGCACGGAGTGATTAACGGCGAGGTCACTCCCATTTTTACATGATACTCTCGACACCCGTGGCGCATCATGTAAAAATTGTAGAGACCCTAGCACACGGGACCCTGGGAAAGGTAGCGTGAGTGATTAATGAGGAACAAGAAATGTGCATTAAGCATTGAGGCTTCGTCGTCCCGATGGATGAAGGCAGTTTGGCCGACGAGAAGTTTAATTAATGGCAATCCGTAGCAAAAAGACGCCATTGCCGTCTGACGACAAGGATGCCGATGAAATATTGCTCGTCTCCATTCTGTTCTCACTGTGTAATAAGAACTGATGGGCAAGAACTAGTGTACAATGAAAGAGCTAGTACCGTTTTGCCAATATCAGAATTCAGGCGGCAGTGGGTATCTAGAGAGGATCGCTGTTATCTGTGACTCGGGAAGTACTGTCAGTGTGTGTGTGTGTGTGTGTGTGTAGTGGAGTCGGTTCTTGACACCGACAGCACGGAGATGTAATGAGTAGTGATAATGTAACAGTGGGCTTTCATAATTACCTTTGCGTGCATCGCCAATATGCTCCCGGAGGAGAAACAGAATGCTTTCCAGTCTGTAAAGAAGACTTTTTTTTTTGAAGGGGGGGGGTTTGCAAAAAAATCTTTGAAGCAATGAATGAACCTTGTTTCAAAAATGGGAAGCTTTTTAATACCAAGAAAAAGAAGAGTCGAACTGTATTAATCGAGTAGAAAAAAAGCATGTTAAAAAAGCATGCTAAAAGACTACCAGAAACAAGTCTTTTCAGTTGCCTGTCTCAATGAAGCAAATCAGTACACTTGCTTCTAGTTCATTAGAACTAATATTACCCTTAATGAACTGTACTTCGCTCAATATCTGTTTACTATGTCGGCTCGTGATCTTTAATTAGTGGGGTTCAGGATGGTGAATGGGCCGAGTGTTCAGTAGGTTCGTTATAAAAAGGATGGTTATTTGATCTTGAAAAAAAAAAATCACTCCACAGTAAATTTATCTTCAACAGGCTATAGAACACGAGTTCTCAAACTACGAACAAGGATTGCCACGAAATTACGATAATAATCTGAAAAGCGAAATAGGAGACAAGAGAGACGCTGTTTAAAAACTATTTAACAATTAATCAGCAGTCTAGCGGGTGAAAGAATACAGTATTTTAAAATTAATTTAATATATCTATCGGTTACCTGGAATTGATTATTTGAAATTATCTAAATACAAGAAATGCTTATTTTCATTGCGTCTAATGACCCTCCGTACTGAAGAGGGTAGGACAAATCTCTGCATATTTTCGTATGGTAATCGTATTGCTGATTAATATTTATAAATATATAAATACTTTTTTAAAGGGTCCCTTACACGTAACATTAGCTTCTTAAAATACGTGATGGTATGAAAGTAATGCCAACTATTTTTTTTTTCTTTCGATTCTAGCGAGGTAGAGACTTTACGGTCATTAAGTGGACAGTTAGTAATCTCTGGTCCCATCACAGTGAGTGGAGCAACGATTGGTCATATGAGAGGAGCACATAAGAAGTTCAAAATGGCAACTGTTTTACACGTATGAACCAAGTAGAGTGGTGATCGAATTCCTTACTACGGTAAATGTGAGGCCGATGGAAATCCATACCTGTCTGGAAAATGCGCATAGAGACAATACTGTTCACACGAACACGGTTAGACTGGGTGAGACACTTTAAGAGTGAACAAAGAGTGCAATTACAACTTTGGTCTGGACTAATTTTCACCATCCCGACCATCTTCTGACTACCATCTGTTTATCTATTTGAAGGATGCACTCTGAGAAGGCCATTTTGCGTACGGCGAGGAGTTGAAACAAGCGGTTCTTGAAGAGATTCGAAGTCAGAGTAAAGGCTTAACGAAGTAGGAGGATTCGGCATGCAGCAAAAGTGTACAGAGAATGATGGAGACTCTTGAAAAATGAACAGAACGCTCAGAAAAGATGGAGGATTAATCCATGTAAAAGTCATTCCTAAATAAATTGTATTTTCTGAGAAAAAAAAGGCAGCATTACTTTTTAATGCCCCTCGTATATTTGAGGAGCATTTGAAAAAGTCACTGTTTACCATGAAATTAAAAATAGTCCAGATTTAGAAATACACTGATGTCCAAAACCTATGGGCGAACACTATTTCTGAAGATTACAACTGCAAATTCAGACGAATCAACTTGTGGCAATTTATATAATTGATGAAAAAAAGCGGGTGCACATTCAAATCTTCAAATCGCGCACAAAGGGGCTCATGTGGTAGCACTCAGCAGGATAAAAGGCAAGAGACTGCGCTAAACGAATTGTGTTTGAAGGAAGCTCTTTTAGTGAAGGAATAAAGTTGCAAACTTGGATGTCTTTAATTCCGCAAAGACATCACTAGATGATTTCAAGCGGGGAAGAATTACAGGAAAGCTTGGAGAATGTCTCAGAATTACTGATTGCTATAGAGTTGGAATCTCATTGTATGCAAACTCTGGGCAACGTTTCGAACCAATGGAATGTTTCAGACGTTTGCTAAGAGTACGCCCTCGCTCTACCACGGAGCATGAAAATATTTTTGGTTATAACAGCAAAAGGCAACCGACGTACTACGGCAGGTCAGCTTGCAAGTCGGCTCCATTCAAGCACATGTACGTGCTTGAATTCAAGCATATGTAGACCTACTTGTTGCACACGTCTTGCCACAATTTGCCAAGATCTATACACCCGAAGGCCTGTAGTCTGCGTCACTTCATCGACAGCTCATCATAGAGCAAGTTTTCAGCGGTGTTGTATCCATCATAATTAGACAAGACACGAATGATAGTCGTTTACAGATGACAATCATTTTAGTCTTTCCTCCGATTCTAGAAGACAATTGATCTGGTGTGAAAGTAGTGCTTACCATCGCGAGAATGTTCTTGAAAGGGATAGACACGGCGTAGCTTGGGTCATTGTGTGGGAAGACATTAATACCTAATGGTAGCACCGAGCTACAAGTGCTGGAAAAAAATACTATGACTGGTGAACGATATTGTAACGAAGTTCTTCAATGTCATGTTCGATTGCTCCATGGTGCTGTAGGCAAAGAGAATTCATTTTTATGGGTGACAATGCCACGAGTACAAAAGCAGTGGAGATACTTCTGGAATCCGAAGATATTAATCCAATCGAGTGGCCAGCAGGCTCCCAGATCTTAACCCCATAGAACAAGTTTGGGACACAACAGGGAGATTCACTGCTGCTCGTAATTCCCCTCCAGAAAACAAACAAGTCCTTATCCTTGTGTGAAGGAGGAGCGGGCTAGTTTGCCTCAAGAAATCCCGAATCACTTGGTGCTAAGCATGGTACGCCGTTGTGAGAGCTGCATCGCAGTTCTGGGTGTAATATTCCGTATTAAAATGTCTCACCGCATAGTTTACCGTAAGCAGTGTACATTAATTCCTTAACTAGGTCCTAAACGTATTACAATTTAATTTGTACGAAGTTTATAACATATTTTTTGTGTAATATAATTTATATTAATAAATGGCAATAAATTTATGTCCAAATGTGGCTGTAGTCATAAAACGTTTTTCATATATATATAAAGGTAAAATGTAGTTCATCCTTAGCTTTTGGACACTAGTGTATAATTCGTGATAATAAAACTTCATTCTAATGAAAATTGTATGGACAATAGTAACAAATGATGTATATGAAATAAGAAACCTCAAAACGTCTTTGTCTTCTATCATTTATTACAATAACTTATTTCCTAAATGGCTACTCGATATTGAAATTATTGTTGACTATAAAGCTGTCTATAGCATTATCTTTCTCGTAAATTGTGACATTATCTTAAAATATTAAAATGCATTACCTTAATAAAAATTACCTTACAAAATACATTATCTTAATGTATTTTGTAAGTATACGAACATATCACTGTTTTTGTAATTTTATGGCAATTAGATGCAAAAAAGATTTTGCGCCTACATCGCCTTAGTGTTGTAAGCGGACTAAAGGTGAGAGAATTCGCGAATCCTCTTTGAGATTCAAAATGCGGTACTCATTTAAAACATTTCAGTAAGAGCCCTCAATAAAAAAAAATTAAAAAAAAAAAAAAAAAAAAAAAACTTTCTTATGCACCCCTAAAATGCGAATAAGTAAGCGGAATATTTATAATTTTAAGCTTAATTCTTCACTAATATTACAGATCTACTGTCAGATTTCAAGCTAAATTTTAAAACAAGCTTCATTTTCTATAATAATAAACGATGTACCAAGACCTTCCGAATAAGTTATTTGGAAGGTCTGGTACCTATGAATGTATTAAAGACTGGACAGAAAGTAGAAATGACTGAAATTCAAAGTACAGATGAACGAGGAGAAAGAGAAATTAGTTTAGCTAATAGGTATACTTCGAAATGGCGGATACCTAGCTGGTGATTGTTCTTAATCTGTTTGTTGCAATAGAGATACCAATTCAATTGAGCAATGTTGAAACATCTGTAGCAGCGTTTACAGAAACCAAATGGTCTGTGTGACACAGAGTACGTAGTATCGTTCAATGGTTTAGTCATTAGCCTTAGAGTTCTATTTTAATTACGTTAATTATCTAAAGCGAATCAAGCACTTGTACTAGCTTTAATACCTAAGCAAATGGGGAGAAGTCAGTATTCATACTGCAACATACGAGTAAATGTACATTTACTGCGCTGTTTGAAGAATTTTGATTGGAAGAAATGGTTTCAACGACGAATTAGTTAAATTTCGAGGCGACCATTGCACTGGTTAAAAGGTTTATTAAGCTACGTATTACAGGAGAAAAATACGCTAATGGCCTTAAAATATTTCTCATTTAGTTTAAACGTTTCTCTTCTAGTTAAAACATTTGATATCGAAGTTGTTTCCTGTGCTCGTGTTAGAATGTAATGTAATGGGTCTTTGTCGATGATGGAATGCTCTCTGTCATTTCCCTAAGATAACATGCCGCTGAACACACATGCGTGCATTGTCTGTAATACTCTTCATGACTAAATCCTGTTCGTTTGCCTGATGTCATTATCTGAATGATTACTTTCTTGCTCAGCAAGCCTCAGGCATTTTCAAGTTTGATAAATGTATGTGTGTGTGCGCGTGCGTACTATTGTGAAGGCCTTGCGGGCGACAGATTTTCAGAGTACGAATTTACGTCATGTAAGTCCCACTAGCATCCTTATTTCGCTGCGCAATAAGAGACAGGCGAGATTTGTCAGTTGTGTGTTACTACAGAGTTTGGGCTCCCTGCTTGGGGTGGTGTTAGCAAGTGGGAAGCCGAGCATTCCATTAGATTCCGAGTGAACGGGACTATTTCCTCTCTTGTTGGCCACTTCTGCGTCAGGCAGTTGCCATGACGATGAAGTATAGGACGTGTTTCAGACACGTGCTCTGTCTCCCTTTCTCTCCACCCCACCTTCTCCCCCCTATGCCTCGGGCGGAGACACTATGTCATTGCAGATCTCTGCACAGTGCCGATTCGTTTCGGTTTGTCGTTTCTTGTTGGGAGCATCTTCGGGAAAATAGATGGAACGCTACGAACTTGCACTCCGTCTTTCCGAACATAAGCGCCGCAGGCCATGAAAGGATGACGAAGTGAGACGAACGAATCGGAAAGTTCAGAGAAGCACGAGTTTTAATACTGGATGGTTGAAAGGCACGAGTGGAGGGTTGTGTAACAAAATGGATCATATCATGCGGGGAGAAAAATTTGCTAAAAATGTCGGAAATGTGCCATATCGAATAATCCACCCATCACAGCACTCATTTCCTGTCTTACTCGGCAACCACTCACAAGCTTTCTTCGATTGGACTGTGTCTCGGTGATGGATGGGTCTTTCCAGTGAATTGAAAGAAATCTTTCATTTCATGCTTTGTTTCTTTTATTTTATTAGATTACTTGTTTTTCTTTTGTCTTTCTTTTATGAGAGAGAGAGATAGTATTGGTATCAATACGAGTAGTAATTCTAGACATTGTTCATTGGAAACAAACAAACAAAGCTCTTATACCTTTGTACAGAATCAAAATAATGTAAACCAACAGCTGAATGCATCGGTTCCTCTCTCTCAATGCAGATTCATAGTTCTGTGCATTCATTTGGCCCCTAGACAAGTCGTTGCCAAGGCACCGTGCATTACTGACAATGATGGACAGATACCGCGGAGATTATATTACCATAGTGGTTAAATCAAGCATACTTCCAATAGGTTCGAATAGCAGTCCACTCCCCTAAACATTTACTCAACACTTATTTACTTAGTAAGCAGGGCTGTCATGACGATCTCGTGTATGTGTGGGTTGATAGGTGAACTAACGAAACAAATGATTATGTTAGTGCTCCCGCATGAAGTCGTAGGATCACTCTCGCGTTATTGATGTTTCTGACTGATTGAATGAGAGCAGGGCTAATTTCCTGGCCGAGATGATGAAGTTGGGAAGCTAGGAATGAGAATACTCCAGAGAATTTTCTAGAAGACATGCTCTGTTTATTCATTTTAATTTATAAATTGAAATAAATAATAAGAGTTACTTAATTCGTAGATGCTTAATCTTCATGTCTTCCTCTCTAGAATCTACTTTGGCTTGAAAGGTTTAATCCTGATACAAGTAATTTGGATGGTGATTGGTAAAACTTCCAGTAAAAACTTAACTCCTAGCTTAGTTATACTTTTACAGCTTATATCAGAAGATCCAAGTAAGCTAGACAGCATCGCATAGATATCGGAGCTAGATGCGATTCTATGATTAAATGCTCGTGCTTTTAAATCTAATATATGAAACTGCTTATTCTGAATTTTTCGAAACAAAAACAACTGAATAAAAAATATATATAGTAAATACTTGTGCTAACAATATCGGAAAGCAGCTTTGCCCATGCAACCAGTCTGTGAAGCTGATTCCAAAGAACATTAGCTGCACTCGACGAATGACGTAACAACATTCATCATAATCGGTCTCAGTTACAGGAGCTTATGTGTGAATGACGAAAAGACTGAGATGGAGCATATAAGACCAATACCAAAATAAATATCCTTGGGATAACTACAATAACTCATGCGTGTTCTTAAGTAGTTTGTTAGTTTTAAGAGAGGAAAAACTAGATTTTCTGAGGAAAAAAATCCATTCCCGGATAATTCAGCTTGGGTTGGTAGAAAATGTACTCTGCGTCCTTGACAGGAACCGAATTCTAACTAAGATGTTTCCTCATACGACATTTTTTTTGACGTTACAGAGATATCGCTGTATTATATCTGTCAACTGCATGTGCTCTCGGGATGGTCTGTCTGCTTTGCGGAGAAAAACTCCCATCTGTCATCTAAAATCAGCTAATTTATCTTGAAAAAAAGGTCTGAAGCATGTTTTCCCATTGAAGAATTTGAACAGCTGTAGCTCTTTCCTAGATAAATGACAGTTGACCTTTTGGATCGGCGTGATTAAACCTAATTATGCGAGAAAAAAATGCAGCAACTATAGTTCAGTGAGCAAAGAGAACAGTGGATCGGTGCAAGAGTGAAAAAAACAAGAGTGAAGAACACGGAGAATTTTAATACGAATGAATCGAGAACTATTTCTGAGTTGATATCGCCTGATTCTGATTTGCCATATGAAATTGTACAATAATGATAAGAAAAAAAATTCGTAGAAAACAGGGGAAGTCCATGAAAGTAACTGTAGATATCGAAATATTTTAATCCAAGGAAGAAAACAAGTAAAAACAAACAAGAAAACGTGTTAGGCCTACTGGCCTGTTACCGAGCTATCTTAAAACCTTATAAGTCATACCCGTCCCGAGGATAAGTTGACTAGCCCTATGCGTGTGTTCACGGGGCCGTTTGCCTGCTTGCAGGAGGAAAAACCCCAGATAAACTGGGGAGAAAAACTCTGCTGTCCACGCCCAAGACCGGCTAACTTGACTATGTCTGAGAAAGATCCTTAAGCACGGGAATCGAACCCAGGACACTCCTTTCCCAGGCACATAGTCGCGAAGCGCATAGCCACTATGGTAAACACGCGGGTCCCCGAAATTAACAAAAACAAAATTTCTATTCTTTCTCCACTCTTTGTTTTAAAGAAACGCATTCAATTACTTCTGAAGAATGAACGGAAATTTCGAATGAAACTTGTCAGAAGTGCGTTGGATATTTACCACTAGATTAAACGTAGTGACAAGGACCAAAGCTAGGCCTAAGGTATTAAAAAAAAGTAATATTTTGATTTTCGTATTTCCCGAATGTTCTAAGACTACTGAAAAAGTACTCCACATTCTTCCTGTTTTTATTTGCAAAACCTTGCATTACATGAATAATCAAAAATTCAATATCTACCTCCAGCTATTTATATTGATCCCACTCCTACCGTTCCTCGAGTGCAGATAACCCAGTAAATTTAAATGTCACTAAAATCAACCCTGTCTTATTTCTAAGAAAATGATTTTGGCTGGCTTAACGAAGAAGCAAATAAGATCACACAGTATCAGTGTATTATGTCTGTTTTCAATTCCATATGCTCTTAGGTGGGGAAAATGAAAAGTTTTTTTTTGAGAAAACCAATAGATGTAAAGACATACTCAAGTGTATTTCAGTAAAGATAAAAAATAGGTGGTACATTTCTTTCCTCTGTACTGCTTAAAAGAAACATGACGTCGCCTAAAACATCTCAATATCTCATAACAATCCATAAATAAAACCTATACACATTGCTCTTCAAGAAGAGATAAAGAAATTAGCAATTTCTTGCCAATGACGAAGCGAGGATGTAGAAATAGGAAACATCGATATTTTCTTTTGTTAAATTCAACTGAACGACGCTTTAAAGATTATCTTTACGGATAAAGTATAAAAAATAAAAGAAATTAAAATAAAGAATTATTATAAATTCTGATTAATTTTATGAATAAATATATAAAATTACATTTTTTTTTTTTATAAAAGCATGTTTTAAACAAAGAGCGAGAGAGAGAGAGAGAGAGAGAGCCTCTTTGATACTTGAGGTAGTCTCCTATTAGCTATACTATATTTCTTTGAGAAGATCAATAATCTGTGATATGGTGGTGACAGAATTTAAGTAGGAAGGGAGACACGAAAATCCGAAAAACAGCGCTAAGTAATTAAATGACAATTCCTCAAGTATCAAAGAGGCTAGACAAACATTTGAAGTGCACATGACATTAAAGAGAAACACTTTAATGTGATAATGAAGTTTTGAACGCAAGGTAAAGTGTAAGATAAGATGAAGCCCTGGACGACCTAAACATCTTCTTCTATTATGTAACCTACGTTTTGTGCTGGAGCAATGAGATTGAATGTCGATTCCGTCTCTTGTTACAAATCTGGACGATCTCAAAATTTGCATTCTCATTATCCAAAAGTTCACGGATATAAATGTTGAATAAAGGAAAAAGAAATTCAAATATTTAGCTAATTAAACTCTGAAATTCATATGTGAAGAAACTTGAATGTTAATTCCAATGAAACTAAAGAAATATAATAATATGAAGAGTAAAATGACACAATAAATCGGACTGCGATATTTTAAAATCCATTATTAAAGTTGTAGAGAAGCTGATACTATCAAAGAAACTTGTCTTGACTAGCGATCAAAATATTATCAAAAGCAAGGAGTGAAGTAAGATCTTTCTTCGGAAATAAGACAGGAGTGTGCTTTGATAACATTGAAACTCACTTGGTTTTCTTCACCCCATTTTAGAATTACTTTCTCTGAAGGCTTGTCGAGTGAATAACATATAGCTGCTTTCTAACCAACAGGCTGTGTGTTCTAACCCTGTCGTGGTGCATATTTGTGAAATCCTTGAAGTTGGATGTGAATTTCATTGTCTGGTATGAGACCACTGTCTCGCTTACTATGCCTGGAATAGCTTAAAAATTCCGTCTTTGGTTTCTAGAGCAAGATTTCAGATTCACTAAGAAAAATTAAAAAAAAATTAAAAAGTAACAATAATAACCTTAATCCATCCACTGTACTAATACTGTATATTACAGGTTTACAACATTTCCGTGAGCGGAGTGACATAAAATGCCTTGAAAATGTCAACAGCGACCCATGAGTTGCTCCGAACATCTCCATGACTTCTGCCCAAAGATGGGTAAGGTTGGGTAGGGGAGAGAGAGAGAGAGAGAGAGAGAGAGTTGGAATCCATAACGATCACTCGAGAATACAATTAGGGTTAGGAGACAGTAATATCTAGATTACTGAGAATTTTTTGATGTCTTTTGAAAGATCAGAAGAGGCATGCGCTGGTTGCTAGTGGTGAATGGATGGTGATTTGTCTTGGTTGCCTATATGAGAGAGAGAGAAGAAGGCTTATGTCAAAAGTTCAGCCTTATCTTTAGACGATTCTACAATGGTACCGTTTGGACAAGAGGGATGGAAGTATGAAAAGGCAGAAGCTGTGCCCAATAGCTTAGCAAAGGGACTAGAAGGCTTGACTTCTGTTTAAGGAGAAGGCAAGTGTTTTTTTTTTTGCGTTTGACACAAAGTTTGTTTTGAATTCGTTGAGTTTTTAAAATGATGCAAACTGTACCATAGCGAAGTGCAAAGCTGGTGTTCTCGATCCGAACCATTTAAGGCACATGCTGAATTTTGCATTCTTGCTACAGTTATTCAATTAATCGAAACTCATAGTGTCAGCAAATTTGTAATAGTGGGGAAATGAAGACCTTCATTCCAGCAAGAATTATTTCAGTTATTCGGTCTGAGCAGAGTAGGTGTTGCAGTTAGGAGAGAGAAACAAACCAACCACATATAGAAAACACGCGAGAAAATTCCAAAGGTCATCCCATCTTTAAACACTGCTATAAGTGCCTTTACACGAGGCTAAAGCTAGCTAGGAGACGGTTGAATTGTATAAATGCAATGAACATGGAAAAGGATATGGTGGAAGCTGTCAAGTAAAGAGTAACGTCTACGGTGTACGTAGAGGGGAGCGCTGATTAACAAAAGGTCCAGGGAGTCGGGAGAATGATATCCGTATTCTGGATGGGAAGTCAAACATTTGTTAGATTATTTCTGACAGAAAATGATTCGGTTTTTCTTCTAGCTCGATCTGTTGAATTAAACAATAGAAGCCACTTTGAATAATGAACATTGAAATCTTCAACCTTCGTAAATACATAATCAAAGAGATCAGCGTGACTGGAGTTGGATGAAATTCCTATAAGATTGCTAAAATACATCCCACCAATTTATCTCCAGTTTTGTACTAGAATGAACAACTTCATCTCCACTTCTACAAAAGATTTCGATTATATGAACCAGCTGATTTAATATAGCGAAAATTATACAATACAGAGAATTAACAAATATTCTTGTACTTTGTCTTCTTGATATGAGAAGAACTTCCCGTTATTATTTAATAAAATCCCAAACGTTAATAAATTATCAAAGTTATTAAATAACTTTGATAATTTATTAAAAGAATATCAAAGTTTCTGCAATTCACTGATCTATAAGGAGTTATCACAGACTCCTATGATCTGATACGAGATAGTATGTATAAAAAGTGTGCAATAACAACAGTAATAATAATAATAATAATAATAATAATAATAATAATGATGATGAGGTTAAAATTATTATGAGTGCTATTTTGTTGAAAGAAGTTGCTTTCTGATATGAAACTTTTAGGTGAAGTTCTTAGTGGAGAAGTTTAATTTTGAATTGCCACAGCTGGGAGAAACATTTACTTTACTCCACATAGAGTAAAAAGCATAACTTAAAAAACTAACAATGAAGAATAAAGTTTATGTTTGTTGAGTCAATTTCCTTAAGCTTGCAAGGCATATAATTGCCATCTAATTTGAACTTATTCCCTAATATGTGAAAAATGAAATATTTCTTTTATTGCAATTTTCGTCTTTCATTCGTCGATTTTTTGTGGCTCTTAAGTCCATAACGGTAGTATACGACCTCCTTAGGCAGTATTTTGGAGAGAATGGATGTCACGCCCCACATTTTGAAAACTACCGCTCGAGAATAAATGTAATCATTCAAAATGCAGAAAATTTCCGCTCGATAATCTATGGATGTGCGTGTGCGATGACAGAATCTAAAATATTCAGCTTAAAACTGTTTTTTTCCACTGTTACTTTCTTAACTAATTTTTTCCATGGGGGATGCGCCTGACATGCTTTAACGAGCAATGTCAATTTAACTAACACTAGAAAACGTCTGCCAGTAGTATCTGCTGGCTTTAAAAAATAAAAAAAATATCGACACCTTTCCGCTGCCCAGCAGGAAAGACATTAAACTACGATAAAGATGATACAAGAAAAAACTCCAAGCACAGTATAATGACTCCTTTTTTCCGAGACGTGTTCTTCTCTTTTGGTATTTTTGGCTGCATAAATAGATCGACAATAAGCACGCTCCTGTATTCATGGTGCGTGTAGACGCCCGCACGTGTTCCCGTTTTTCTATACATTCATATTTAAGAAAATCAATAGCGACTCCCTCGAGTTTTTTTTTTTTTTTACAGACACAAGAATGCATAACATTCAAAAGAAGGGCGAAAGTTGATCTATTATTATTTTTTGGAAAGATGGAAAAAAGGAAACCCAAATCGATGTTTATATCACTTCTATGCTTTCTTACTTTTTCAAAAAAAAATTCTCTGAAAAAAGAAACTCAACTACGAGAAAACCAACTTCTATTTTCGTAAATTTTGTGTGGGTGGAAAAATCGATCTACAAGTTCTAAATCTGAGAATTCCTATAGTAAAGAAATACTTATTACGCTATGCTAATAAGTATCTATCTGTGTCATATAAAAGTTTTTCTTACAGTTTTTATATAGACCAGTAAATTTATACTGGGTGATTTCATTAAAGGTCATGCAATCAAACATGCTTGCTTTAAATCTTTATTTGTACTGAATAGAATTTTACAACAGGAAAATATTGAAAGTAAGAATTTAAATTTATGGAAGTCAATAATTAACTGTGACATGAATCATAACGTTTTCATACAACTTTTATAAATAAAAGCAAAACAGAAAAGTTTTAGTTTATTCTTGCAACAAAGTTATCGTTCTCTACATGTCTTGTGTAATCTTATTTTAAAGCTGCAATGTTTGCAGTCGTTATATACGGCTGAGCAGAAGTTAGAAAACTTTTATTTTGAGAATAAACAGGAGCTTCTTTAGGAAAACCTTTTTGTTTTTGGAGCAAGTGTATAAGATGAAAATTTTACTGTTAAGGTAGGCCACTCTTAAACGTGTGTTTGGACACAGACTTAGTGGATGTCCTTATTAGCTAAAAATAAATGGTTCAATGTCTGGTGCGAGACTACTACTCTGATTATGGATGTCTGCAAAAATAGAGGCCTGAATATTATTTTCTTCTCCACAGCAGCGCTTTTTTCTGTTGTGTTATGTTATGAGTTTCCAACATTTTGTGATTGAGACGCCATAAAATTTATTTAATGCATTAATCAAAAAAAACTTACAGACTACCTCCTTAAATTATTTTTCATTCAGTGGTGTAATTGAAATTCCGCAATGGGAGTTTGAATAGCATATGACGAAAAATATTCCACATCTGTTACTGTAATAAATTTGTTTTAATTTCATGAAAAAAAAAATATTATCTCGGTATGGTTAATCATTTTTCATTACATGCAATTCAGTTATAATGATCTGTTATATTTGATACAGCTAAACTAATATATTTTTTTCTTTTTCATTTCTTCCTTTCTGAGACGGAATTTAATGAAGTCATTTTTCTACGGCATCCCCTAAGGGCGAGTGTACACTATTTCTATAGGAATGTGCAAGTGTGTTTTCAAAGAGCTGGTTTTCGCCTACTTGCGAGAGGAAAAACTCGAGTTACTAATAGAATAAACCTTACCATCTCCACATCGTGCCAGCTAACTCATCTTGAGTTACTTGGCACCATGTGGAGATGCTCTTGAGAGTGGATTACGGAGACTCCCGCATATTATCTTTATATAATGTGGAAATATGTTTACAAATATAATGTATTGATATTTTCTAAATATGAGTAAAAGTTCCCCAATGAATTAGTTGATGATATAACAAATAATTTAATCTTGTCTACTATATGTTTACATCTGGAGAAACCTCGATATACTACTTGCGAGTCCCCCCCCCCCCCTGTACGTTTCCCGCTATCACTGCTCCCACTGATCACAATCAAATCGACTGGAATACATATTTACCGTTGTGGTCAGGATTTTTTTTTTTATTTCGCAACAGTTTCATTCCACACTAAAAGTACTACAATAAATTTTCATTGCCAGAAGGATCTGGAAACACGAAAATGAAAATATTGCTTTTTTTTTTAATATGGTGTATGCCCACTTTTGTCCTGTATGTATCCCAGAATTTAGTCTATCTGGTAAAGTGGGAAATTAACCTGCATAAACTCAGGACTATATTGATTTTCTACATCTGATATTCATCCAGGCTCAGTGGTATAGTTGTCCAAGATTCATCCTGGATCTTAATCAAGTGGCCCGTTTGTTGATATATTCGACACAGGTGACAGGCGACAATGACTTACTAGAACAGGTCCTTCACTTCAGAATTCAATAAGTGCAGTGTTTTCCAAAACACACAGACAAACTACCACGTTCTGGATAATGCTGGACCAAAACATTCCCACAATTCTATTTCCATCAGTGATATTTAGAGATGGAGCAATGCAGTCCTGTTCGCAGTATTCGCTGGGGTGTCCCTGATTCCGAAATATGGGGAAGGGTTCGGAGAACTATCGTCTGTTGTTTTCGATGAATATAAACAAGAGACGCATCGCTCCAAGTATCTGTTTTCAGTGTTCAATTGTCTGGAGTCAAGTTTTTGAAGCACTGCAATCATCACTGAGTAAGAATCTCTCTCTCTCTTGTTATTATGTTGGAAGTCATTAATTTCTGCTCCAAGTTTAGTTCAAAGCGAATATAATGGTAGTCACACAAACCTTCTTTATATACGTATCTTCTCAGAATACTGCTCACATTATTTGCATAACATTTATTTACATGTCCTTTGCTTTGCGTTTCAATACTTTCGACAACACAGTTTATGTTATGCAGATATTGTGCGTTATTGTTCTTAATGGTTGGATAGTCTTTCATTATAACGGTCCGTAAGGAATTTAAAAGTAATCATAAATTCTAGTGACTTTTCTAAGAATTGCTAAAACCTCTACAACTTTTCACAGCCTTTACTTAAAACGGTAACAAAGCCTTCCACAATCTCCAAGAGAAAAAACAAGAGCATTGCAGTACTTTGCTAGTATACAAAGTGTATTTTTATAGTGGCATGGGATTATCAGTCAAATTTGTATTTCTTACAGTAGCGTACTTGGATTTTTTGTAAAATCGACCAATTCTTCCCCATGCATCGTTTCGCACATAAGTATATATTACGTAAATATCAGTGTGTTTGGCGAACGAGTCTTTGAGAATCTGGCAATCATAGCTTCTTCATGAGTAGAAATGCAAACTTTAATAGTCTGTTTTTGCATGATGATGGCGATTTGTTTTTATTTATTCTCAGTTCTCTATTATTAATTCTAAATAACGAAGAGTATTTTCCTTTATGTCAAGTACCTGTACTGATAGGAGACTAGTACTTCAGTCTTACTACAGATCTGTGTTGTGTCGCCGCCAGTAAGGAGGGGCCTGACAACTCCGAAATTCTAGTGGGATAAAAGTGTAAGACAGTTTGGAGATACATGAGCAGCCTTTCGGAATATCGAGGGAAGTTTCTTATCCTTCGAATTTTCCTTTTCGGAAGTCTGTTTTTAAAGTTCTGAGCTATCGAAATTTCTGGTTTAGGCTATTAATGCAGGAAAGTGAGGAATTAAAAAAAAAGCATTTGAGATGGGAAAACAACCGGAATTTATCCCTCCACACAGAATAATTTTCACAAAAACATTTTGTCATCAAAATTTATATTTTATACGTTATATTTTCATACGTTATATTATAGTGAACGTAACGAATAACTATACTATTAAATAATTTACTGTACTATATATCGCATTAAAAATCAATTTATTTACATTTTGTGTGATTTATTTCAAACTAACGAATTAAAAAAAACATCGATGAGACAATAATGGATAATAATATCACATTTAACACAATTTTGCAACTCTACGAGAAATAATTAGGGAAATCTGAAACAAAGGTTGAATTTTTTTTTCTAAAAAAATTAACATCATAATGAACTTAAAACTTGATTGCTTTAATTAAAATTTGGTCCTCTATAATGCATTATAGAGACCAATATAAAAATTGGTCTCTATAATGCTATTACATCCTTTCACAATCCTGAAAATGGGATATTATATAATTTCGCATGGTGTAATTTCATGTTCAAGCACTGAAATGTGTCCGATTTAATCAAAACTGAACTTTGTCGATACATTTTAGCACAGATATCACACACTAAATGATTTCAACACTCATTCAGTCAGAACGACAAAGCGACCATAATAGCATTAAGTGCATTTCGCAGCCACAACACGTATTGTTGCAAAATGCATCCAAACCGGAAATGAATCTCAGAGTAAACTTCTATGGAACGTTCTCATTCAAGTTGGGAGAACCTCACCGAAGATAATGTACGTGCGTGCGTGCGTGTGGCTTACATAAACGTCTCTTTTCGTAATTTGAGTTGCTGTTGTGTATGAAAAGCTCTCTTTTATAAGCAATCTTTTACGATCGATATCACATGGAACGCCGACAGAAAGCTTCTACTATAAACATAGAATATTAACCATTATTAGTGATATCATCCCCTCGAATAAGTAGTGGAAGTTCATCGCCCGGTGTGAGACCACACTTTGCTTACTGGAGGCGTAAAGTGGTTTGAGAAAAGTTCCATGTTTAGACTCTAGAACTTGGGTATCTCTAGATTATTTGACTTAATCCACACACGGTACAAATGTGATAAAAGTTATAGATTTTCACTGGCGGAATTATTATAAAAATAAATAAGTAGATACTACGAGTTCGGTCCCTGTTTATATATTTGATGCACAAATAAGACGATGATAAATATAGAAAAATAGATTTATCGCGTTATCGCCTTTAATTTCTATTTGAACAGCATTTAGATCTTCTAATATCTGATCTTAGAAAAACCCGTGAAAGTTCGTGAGAAGTTTTTCAGCTCGCTTTTTAAAATTGACTATTCTGATAAACACAGAACCTCTCACACACTGCTATTCAGCTCACATCTGAAAACTACTTTATCTGATTTTAAGGCTGATCTCCTATACCACATTAAATTCTTAGCAGTAGGTTTCAAATAAAAAAAAAGTTAACTCTGGAATACTGTAATGATACCAGATTACTATCAAAGAACAATACGTCTTTCAAAGTATATATAAAACTCCAAGGTAGCAACAATAACATCTTGCTTTGGGTGATCAGCATTTCACAATGCTCGACCGCATCAACACAGCGGGTTGTTTTTAGTATAAATAAAAAAATCGCCACTCTTTCTTTCTATCTTCATCAGTTCATCAAGATCGACTCTAAGTAAGTCAACGCCCTGAGGCCTACTCAGTAAGAAGTTTTCTTTTCCTTTTTGCCAAATGCAATGTCTGCTACGCTTCTATCTTAGTGACATGCTCTGGAGCTGTACTTAAATCGATTCTGTATTTAAGCAACTTCTAGTTTTAAGTTACTTCCCTTTACCAATATTTCATTCGTGAAGGAAATCGTTATATCTTCCAAGATGTTCAAATAATTGTTTTCTAATTAATTTTACGTATATTTTCCCTAGTTCTTTAATTATTCAATTTGTCTTTATAACAAAGAGAAAAACTTTTTGTTGCAGATATATAAACATGAAAGTTGGTGACACGAGTGATTTTGAAAGGACTTTATCTATTGGATTTCTAAGTTTGGTGTGCTTTTATAGACTGGCTTCACAATATCAGAGAAAAAAAAAGACAGTATTTTAAGGATTAAGATGCTTCATCGTGCAAAGAACTAGAGTAAGAAACGTTCCAGACAGACTGAATTCGAATAAAATAAATTTTCAATGAACAAATGAGTCATCTGCAAAAAGACAAATCGACTTATACAAGATAAACACGGTTAGTAACACCTTGGGGTAAAACTTGTTTTAAAGTGACCTTATTGCAGAGAATTATGTGTCTCAGAAATTGGAATCTGGCGAGGGGGATACTCCAAAAGCAGAAATCTGAATCATTGTCTATTAAGTAGAGATCTGAATTTAAGGATGCCTCAAAAACTCAACGTGTAATGATTATACACAACAAATTATTCTTTTATGTATACTCATACATAACAGCATAACCAACCAACTAAAGAGTATAGTATTCACTCAGAGAAAGTCTGAGTTGATGAATTGTTTTGATGGTCAAAACTACAGGCAGAGGGACACTGATCTTTACGACTTCTTCTGGAAAGAATAAAGAGCTGTAATATCCATTAGCAACGGATTCTTTAAGGACAACTGTGCTACTCTCACTAGAATGGTGCCAAAAGTACGGCTCAGTTTCAGTACACGTACTTGGTCACCGCATCGATTCTTATACTACCGTCTCTGTGGGTTGAACTGGAACTTTGTATCAGCCACCAAAGATATCTTTCTGCTTGAGCAAGTGAAGCGGGACTAAGAGAAGAGTTCTAAAATCTCTTCGGAGATCCTGAAAAATTCAGAATTGAAATTACGTGTGGAGGAACCCATTTCTTCATTTTAATAATTCTTCGATTTTCGAGAAGTCCCACCGATGAAAGATAGGAAGTCTATAGTATATTATTACTGAATGGAGGTCAGATAATCTGAAACCCTGCCCTAGAAAGCAAACATGTTTTTTACACCACTATAGGTTTTATTTACAAAGTATAATACAACATTTCTAAGATTTTTCCGATTCTTTCTTTCTTTCTTAATCCTTCTCTTTTACCTTTTACAGTGTCGAGGTAGGTATTCGTGTAACCGCAACCGTACTCGAGGATAAGGTGGTTAGCCCTATGCCTCCCCGGTGTGTGTCCTATGTCTGTAGATGCGTGTGTTTACAGGGCCGGTTTGCTTGTTCTGGACGAAAAATCCGAGTTTCCGGGCGAAAAAAAACCCCTACTTCCGGATGAGACCGGTTAACTCACATTTCGTCGAGAGAGACCAGATACAACTTTTCTATACTGACTGAGCTACAGAGGCTCAGATTTTTCCGGTACTTCGAATAATGTTTTATTAATTAAAATAAAAGCTGCTAGCTAAGAGGATATTTATTTACGCCTCAAAACGCGAAAACAATACAGACGCACAATTTTGTTTTATTAAAAAAAGAAAAAGAAAAGAAAATGTGATGCTACTATTAAAAATGTTAGAAATTTAAAAAACAACAACCATATTTCCTAGTAGTAGGAGAGTCCTATTTAGCAATCAAGAGGAAATACAAATGTGTTTATAAAATATCCACAAAATTATGTTGACTATTTTCGGTTGCAAGTGGCATGTCATTGGAAGAAACATTTTCAGGACTTCCAAAAGTGCGATAAAGTAAGCTTTGAAAATAGTGTTTAGGTTCCTGAAGTGTACATTTCAAGTTCAGGGGGCTAATAGTTTATCGTCCTGAGCCAACAAATGATCATCCACACGATGTAGAGTTCTAAGTTCAAAGGTTGTCCCTCTCAAAAACTTATTTGAAACAGTCTATAAATAGCTGATGCTCATTGATAAAATCGAGTGCACGTACCAATAAATCTTCAGTTTACATGTTAATATTTTGATATCACTCACAACTGAATTTTAAGCATTGTATTACGTCAAAGAATATTAATACGCAAATCCCATTCTGTTTATTTAATCTGCTTTGACTAATGCATCCATTAGTAAATTTAATGCAAAACATAATTAATATCAATATCAATATCTTTACTTGTTAAAATTTCGACGTAATGAACAATTAATAAGTATTTCAAAACGGAATTTTATTTTTAAATCTGACTGTAATTGATGACTGTATAGTGTGAAATTCTAGCTATGATCAAATCAGTCGAAAAGAAAGTAATACAAGGGCTAGAGCGTACCCCTTAAGCGACGCGCAGCCACATCTGCGAGAAGTGGACGCGGGCTACTGCATCAAGGGCGGGTGCGGTTAAAGAAGCGAGCCCAGCAAGTGGAGAGAATGCTGCGAGTGGGAACACTGAATGTTGGAAGCATGACTGGAAGGGGGAAGAGAGGTGGCAGACATGATGAGGAAGATGGACATTTTATGCGTGCAGGAGACAAGGTGGAAGGGGGAAAAGGCGAAGGAACTAGGAGACGGGTATAAATTGTTCTATTCTGGAGCGAATAAAGAGGGAAGAAATGGTGTCGGAATTGTGGTGTGTGTGGCAGAATGAAGGACGAAGTACTGAACGACAGGATCATGAGAATGAAACTGGGTCTTGGAGAAGAGCACCTGGTCGTCTTATGTGTATAAGTCCCAAAAGTTGGCTGTACAGCAGAAGAGAAAGATAAATTCTGGAACATGATAGATGAAGAAATGAGGGAACTGGAAGAAAATGAGATGGTGATTGTCGGAGGAGACTTGAACGGACGCATAGGGAGACAGAATAGGGACTGTCAAAGGGTGCATGGCAGCCATGGAGTGGGAATGATGAACCAGGAAGGAGAGAGGATTTTGGACTTCGCAGTAGCGTTTGATCTGGCAATTGTAAACTACTTTTTTCTGTAAGAGGGAAGAGGATTTGATAACATTTAGAAGTGGCAACAATAGTTCACAGATTGACTACATTTTGACTAGAAGAAAACATCTTAAGGCAGTAAGTAACAAATTGTAAGGTAATCCCAACAGATCAAGTGGCGCAGCAACACCTGCTGCTGTGCGCAGACTTTAAAACAAGGTCGAAGATAAGAACCTTTGGAAGCCATGGGAGGAAAACGATTAAGTGGTTTCGCTTAAAAGAAGAATGTTAGAAACCGTTTTAGGGAGAAGGTGTTGCTTCGCCACTTGATCTGTTGGGATTACCTTACAATATTTCTTACAATACAGGATTTCTGATGGACTAGAAAGTATACAAGATTGGTGGAGACATAATTCAAAAGCAATTCTAAGCTGTGCAATTGAGGTGCTTGGTGAAATATCTGGAAAGATTAGAGAACAGAAGGAGAGTTGGTGGTGGAATAATAATGTACAAGAAGCAGTGACGGCTAAGAGGAAGGCAAAGCAGAAGTCGGACGAGTCAAGAGGAGTACAGAGAGAAAAAGCGAGAAGCCAAGAGAGTTGTTGCATAGGCGAAGGCCATGGCATATCAAGACCTTTATGATCAATTAGAATCAAAGGAAGAACAGAGAAATATTTATCGATTGGCAAAATGTAGAAATAAGGCATCAAAGGACATCGTGCATGTGAGGCAGATCAAAGATTCTGGAGGAAGGGTATTAAGGAGGGACGTGGGTATAAGAAAGAGATGGAGAATATACTTTGAAGGGCTTTTGAATGAAGAAAATTCAAGGCCTCACAGAGAAGATGGGGAGCCTTATGAGGGGGGGGATGGTGCAGAACATTAGTAGAGTGGAAGTGAAGGAGGCCATAAACAGGATGAAGAATGGAAAATCGGTGGACCCTGACAGGATCCCAGTGGAGGCATGGAAGGCACTGGCGGAAGAGGGAATTGACCTGCTGTGGGACCTGTTAATAAAAGTTTGTCAACAGGAAAATATACCCGAGGAATGTAGGTAAAGTACTCTTGTACCCATCTACAAGAGTAAAGGGGATGCCCAAGACTGTAAGAATTACAGAGGAATAAAGTTGATGTCCCACACAATGAAAATCCTAGAGAGGGTTCTTGATGGAAGACTGAGGAAGGAGGTGGAGAATGCAAAGGAGAAATTTTGCTTCATCCCTGGTCGATCGCCGACAGATGTTATCTTTGGGTTAGGGCAGATGATGAAAACGTTTCGAGAGAAGCAACGGGAGCTACATCTGGTATTTAATGATCTGGAGAAAGCGTATGATAGAGTGCCAAGACAAGAAGTCTGGAGGTGTCTGAGGGAGAAGAAGGTACCGGAGAAATATATCAGGCTGGTGCAGGAGATGTACAGAAATGTGAAAACAAGAGTTCGGACCTGCCTGGGAGAGACAGAAAGTTTTCCAGTGGCAGTTGGCTTGCATCAAGGGTCAGCATTAAGTCCGTTCCTGTTTAATATTGTGATGGAGGTGGTGACGGAAGAAGTGAGAGAAGACGCGCCTTGGACTATTATGCAGATGGCATCGTGCTGTGTGCAGAATCAAGAGAAGAAGTGGCAGCTAAACTGGAAAGTTGGAGGAAAGTACTGGGAGAGAGAGGTATGAGACTGAGAAGAAGTAAGACAGAGTATATGTGTTGCAAAATGGATGGCAGCCAGATCTGGAGCTGGATGGAAATGTCATCAGGAAGGTCAGTGACTTTAGATAGGTTCAACAATGAAAGAGGATGGTGAGGCTGTGAAGGAAGTGGGATGCAGGATACAAGAAGGATGGAGGAACTGAAGAGAGATGGCTGGAGTGCTATGCGATAAGAGGGTGCCGATCAATCTAAAAGGCAAAATCTACAGGACAGTAGCGAGACCAGCTATGATGTATGCTATGGAAACTGTGGCCCTGAGGAAAAATAACATCAGGATAGAGGTACCGGAGATGAGAATACATAGGTGGATGCGCGGTGTGACCAGAAAGGATCGTCTGAGAAATGACTGTGTAAGGGGGGAGCGGTGAAAGTTACGAACTTAGGAGCAAAGATACAGGAAGCAAGGTTGAGATGGTTTGGTCATGTAATGAGGAAGGAGGAAGACTATGTGGGAAGAAAGGTCATGCAGATGGATGTGCAGGGGAGGAGGAAGCGCGGGCGGCCAAAGAAGAAATGGAGGGAGATCGTGGAGGAGGACTCGAGGATGAAGAACTTGGATTTGGCTACAGCTCCAAGACATAAGGTTGTGAAGGAGACTCACTACAAACAGCGACTCTACTTACGTGGGAAAAGCTGCAGAAGAAGAAGAAGATAGTAGTGTGAAGTTCCAGTGTGGCCGAACTGCAAATCATAAGAGACACGTCAAAAATATTGTTTATGTTCAAAATTCTGCTGACTCAAGTGGCAACTAGTATATAAGTCTAAAATCTCTGGAAAATATAAAGAATTCAGTGATTTAATTACACGATGTAGCCTTTCTGCTGTTCATTTATCAAGAAAGTTTTCTATTTTTATTATTAAATTAATCCGTATACAATACAGACAACCAAAGAGCGGATCCCTCACAGATGTTCTGAAAATCAATGACTTCATTAAATGGGAGAAAGCAAAGTTATTGCCTAAATAACTTTCGAATCACGAAGATTATTCTACCAAGCGATTCAGTTCTCAAGATCATTTAAGTACTACAGAACTGATGACTATTTCTGACAATATTTTCGCGCATTAGTCCACATTACTAATTAACAGAAGATCGTCGCGAGAAGTTCAATAAGCTACATCTAGCATCAATCACACGTAACTTTCTGTGTTTCTTAGGCCATTTCAGAATGTATACCATCGTTGAGTCTCTTACGTGTATATCCATAGGTGCATATATGAAGATTAATTGAGCACACCCCAATTAGTGTCAGCAACGATAACAAAGATGAACAGCACTGAAAGGTAGAATTACCCTTCAAATTAAGAGGAGCTCTGAGTGAAGAGCCTATATTTAATTAGTTTACACCAATTCGCAATTTCTTTGTTCCTTGCATCACCGATTTTGAATATACACGCAGTATCTAATGAAACAGAGCCAGTTTGGATAACGAAGTGGGAGAAAGCTATTGACCACAGCAATAAAGAGAGGAAAGAAACAAACAAAAAAAACGGTCTTATCATTGTCTCAATAAATTCCCATCTGCACATATGGCTTTTTTTTTGCATGGCTGTGTTATTGATCTCTATTGATAATACTTATAAATCGGATAGCTAATGTAATCGGCGCAAATAAGAACTTAAAAACGTGGCGACTGCAGAGGTAATAGATAATATAAGGCAGTTTTATAGCGCAGAAAAAATAACCCAAAGAAGTAAGTTATATTGTAGAAACAGAGCACCAAAAAAAAAAGAAAATTTTTTTTGGTAAATTACTTTACCAAAAAAATTCAATCTTTGCACTAGCTACTTTGTGGCAATTGCCGGTGTGAATAGTCCAACAAAATCCATTAAACTTAGATTCCTCTATCCCATAACAGAAAAATTGTAACGTCGCAATCTTTTGATCGCGACATTCTTATATACAGTAAGAATGCTATCACCTAGCAAATGAAAAACTATTACTGCTCTTGGTAATCACTATTATCAAGTATCTTGTGGCACATATTATCAAGTATCTTTTGCATGCTTTCATACAAACTCAGAGTCGGTGATATAATTTTGTATATTCCAGTAACGTCCTACAGCAAAGGAACACTTTTTTTTTTTACAACAGCAGTTATTTTATCCTCCAAAAACAGGCAAATCAAATATTTAACGCTCTTTACAAAAAGTTCAGTTTCGAAAGTCACCCTATCTGATGAAAAAAGTTAGTAAACATCTCAAATCATAACTTGACAAAAGCGGAAGCTAACATTTTAAAGAAGTGTTTCAATTTTGCTGTCAGAGCAGAATACATCCCTAAAATAGATTTTATTTGTTACGCGGAAAAGGTCCTTTACTTTCTCTCATCGTGTTGCAAATGATATCAAACTGAAGGATGTGATTCTTCTTTCTTCATTTCGTCCTCCTAAAAGCAACATCAAATCCTCATAAAAAAGAGCTCTTGTTAATTTAAAAGAGAACAAGGATATTTTAATATTAAAAGCTGACAAAAGGCAATTCAATTGTCAAAATGAATACAGCTGATTACATGTGTAATATTTCACACTTATTCTTGGATTACTCCGCTTATGTTCCATTAGATTACGACCCTACTTGGATGAATAATGAAGAGACCAACAATTTGTTGCGCAACATGCTGACTTAGCCTACAGAAGTAAATAAAAAGTTGAAATCAATGCACTATATGGAATAAATGGAGCACCAAAGATATCCATCTTCCGCCGATCGCAGATGGCATTTGTTCACCTACTTATTGTTATCAAAACATCTTTCAAATCTGTAAAGAACCAATCAGACATAAGGATTCCTTCATTAAAACCGCTCAATACTTTGTACAAAAACCTTGGCAAATTTTCATCTTGCCATCGGATATTCTAGCTAGTCTAGATATTGTATCTTTGTTCACAAATGTTCCAGAGAATGAAGTCATGGAACTTATAGATTATCTGTTCCCTCCTGTCATCTCTCAACTTTTTAGGCATTGTCTTCACTCTAATTATTTCAGATGGAATGAAGGAAAAACTACCTTTCGTAGATGTTTTAATTTTCAAGAAAGTCGAAGGAGGCTTCTCTTAGTGTATACCGCAAGCCCACTTATACAGGTCTTTATCTATACTCATCCTCATTTCACAGTATATCACAAAAACTGGTTATTATATATAGTCTCAATAGGACGATCTTTATCACAAGAGATGAAGATAAACTGAAGAAAGAATTACGGTTCCTACTCCAACTACTTGTGTGCAACGGATATTCTAAGAAAATCATACAAAAAAGTACTATTCTCTGCTCTTGTTCCACAACAAAATCCCGACATTCTCTACAGAACTTCTGTTTACATCCCGTACACTGGTAGACTTTCATTCAAGATCGCTAGTCTCCTCAATTTTTATGACATAAGAGTGGCCTTCAAGCCCATTTTAACTACACGAGATTGACTTCGTTTGCCTAAAGACCCTTTCTACAAATATCTTGGAATTTATAATATTTCATGTTCTTGCGGCCTTTTTTTTTTTACAAAGAACAAACATCTAGAAGTTTGGAAATTAGACAGATATAGCATATTGGAGACGTTAATAACGTCTCCAGGGAGGACAGCTTGGGCCTAGCTTTTCATTTAACCCACACACACATCATAACATTGAATGGGATAAGAGCTCCATGCCCGATATACAGGACAATTTCACTGACATAAAAGAATCTACTATAGTCATCCGTTCACAAGGCACACTCAATAGGAACCAAGGAATGATCCTGTGTGATATTTGAAAATCGCTCATTAGATCTTATCACACGTCAGACTTTAACTTTTCAGTCACCTATCTTACACACATCACTGAACAATAGCTAACCCATGCCAGTTCCTACTCCACGTGGTTTCTGTTTCACTTTATATTGTAACAGTTCCTATATATTCAGTATTTTAGTAATGCTATAGTTCATGTTAGCCTTGTATTGTATTTTTGTTTGTCCTAAAGCAGAAAAAGCCACATGTATTTGCGGCGAAACCAGTCGGTTTTCATTTATATATTATTACAGCCAAATAAATCCAATGTATTTCTCTTTATAATTAATAAAAACTTCATTATCTATAAGTATTTTTGTCAACAATAAAACTCTCCTTGTCTTAGAAGTTTTATGTACTTGAAGAATGAAAAAAGTGGCACCGGCTGACTTCAATGTTTAACTTTTCAATCTGCAATCCGCTGCTTCATATCAAACTTCTGTCATAAACAGCAACTGGTTTTGGTAGACATAAAATGTCTACCAAAGACATTTCACTCTATAAAATATCTTTTAGATAGACAGGAAAGACCTAATTTAACTAAAATTATAATATGAAAATTAAACCTGTGTCACTAATGCTGTGAAAAAAAAAAATGTCACCTTCAGCTATGAAAAAATAGGTGCATAAATCTATCTTAAAAGAAGGATAAGACATTTTCTTTCTTCTTCAACTAATCAGTTTCTTAGGAAGGATAGAATTCCCTGATTAGGAGTAACGGCAAATTAACGCAGTTGGCATGCCACTGAGAGAAAGATTGAAATAAAAAGAAAATTTATTCTAACATGAATAATTTTTATCCGTGATATGTTTTTTCCCCAAGCAATTCTTTTCTAATAATAATCTAAATGAATTAAATATCATATGTCTAATGAAGAAACTTGAAATACGGCTGCATCCCCTACAGACTAAAGTATTTACGCCTACAGATATGTGTATTCACGAGGCCGGTTTGCCTGTTTTGAGGGGCGAAAATCCCGAGTTTCGGGGGGGAAACCTCCACCTCCATAAGAGACCGGCTAACTCACCATTTGATTGAAAAAAAAAAAAAAGGTGCCTCAATAATTAGAATTACTTCTAATTTTTTCAGTAAATGCAATAAGATTTTTAACTGTACCTACGAGTTTTTTTGTTTTTTTTTTCTAGTAGAAAGTACTCCAGTTACGGAGTACGTTAACATAAACTATGGATACAGCGTATGAGGGTATCTTCACTTCAATGCCTCAAGGCGAATGTCAACAACAAGATTAAACAACCGTGGCTGCAAACAGAGGAAAGTTCCGGATATATCATGTTTCATTTTAAGCAAACACCGAGATAGTGTGCACAATACTTCGAAGATGTGAAAAAATAAAATAAAATACAACTCGTGACGTGGAAACAAAGTGAAATTCCACGAAGTACTAAATTCCTGATTTTGTTTGATCAAGTCGAAAACTTCCATCGTAATGAATAAGAACAAAAAAGGTTTCCTACAACAGAAAAATTAAGGGAATTGATTATTTTAGTGCATTTAAGATAGCATTTCAAGAAAAGCGTCAAGTAACAACAAAAAAAGCTTCGAAATGTAAGCGATACCAAATGAATAAAAGGAAACGAACAGTTCACTGTTCGTTTTTAGTAGATAAAGAAAAGTAAGTTACAATGCCGAATGATAAATCTGAGTGAATGTCCTTCATTTTGGAGTTCATAAGTAATACTCGTGCAAAGCTAAAACCAAAAACAACAGCCTTTTTTTGCTATGTTTGCTCTCTCTCTCTCTCTCTCTCTCTTTCTTCTCATTACAAGAAGACGGAGATAATAGCAATGTCTTCCATTAACTTTGTCATTTTGAAGCGGGATTGATAACTCAGCATCAAGAAATGGAAAATGCTTGATAAAAACAGGAAGATGTGAAAATAAGAAGTAACCTATATTTGGAAAATTCGACTTCGATTGTGACCACAAAAGACCGTCAACTGTCAGAAGATCTTGAGATAGAGGACACTATCATTTTCTTTTATTAAAATAATAAGAATACCATCAAACAGCATAAGATTAATTTCATAAACTAATTTCTTGAATGCGTTCACACAAGTCTTAAATCATCTGAACACTATATTCAAGAGCAAAGTAAATTTTTACTATTACAATATTCTTATAATGCAGAGTTGTTTGCTGCTCTTGAACTGAATCCAAATGGAACTGAATGAAATTAAATTTCATTCGAATTGAATCAAATTCAGTTTAATTCAAATGTAATTAAAATCAGTTCCTTAAACTTTTTTAATTTGAAAAGGAAAAAAAATAAAGAAAATTTTGTGACGGTAGTACAAAGCAACTTTAATTCAAAGAACGATCTATCCCCCCTCCAAAAAAAAATAAAATAAAATAAAACGAGTTCCCAGTACGAGATCCAACAACAGAATAAATAAATACCATAAAAATAAGTGTAGAGCTTATAGCATCCTTTCACAGCAAGCCGTGCTCAGCAGTGGTATTTCTGTTTAGGCATGCCATTCCTAACTTATACACACGTGACCACAGTAATTAAATTATTTAATAAGTAAATATTTCATCCTAAGTATCTTAGGACATCGTCAGTACAGTAATTTCAAAGAATACTAGGAATAACATACAGTTAGGGCGCATGCTTACAATGGAATCCCATGTGTGCAGTAGCGCGATATGGAATTAAATTAAAACTGTATGTTATTCCTAGTATTGTTTGAAATTACTGTATACTGACGATGTCCTAAAGATACTTAGGGCGAAATATTCACTTATTAAATAATTTAATTACTGTGGTCACGTGTGTACGCTTATGTTATGAATACTCCACAGATTTCACTATATAATAATGCCATTCCTACTCCCAACAACGGAACCTGTAACCGTTTTATTTTTTTTAGTTTATTATCATTTACGACAAATAATTTCTATCCCTTTGTCTAATTTTCACCTTATAAACGATACAATATTTAAACCAAAATTGACATAACAGTATAACTCTTGGCAGAACGAATATTACTTCGAATCGAATTACTTAATAGAATTACTTCGCATATCGTTTCAAAATGGTCACTAAATTGAATTTTGAATTTTTTTAAGTTTGGGAATATGAAAAAAAAAGTCACAAGAATTAGCGAGTATAGGAGGGATTTCAGAGTCGTCGTGTTTGGGGAAAACTGACATAAACAGCCGTGCAAAAGAAGTGAATTGTCATAATGGAAACTCACTGCTTTTATGAAAACATTTGATTTTTTTAATATCAATCGGAATTATAAATGTTTCAAAAGTTGAAGCCAAAATGCGTGATTGATTCTACGGAGAATAATTTCTTAATGGACAATTTGTTCAGCATCGGAAAAGCAGATATATTCTCAGAACACATTACCCTTTTTAGCATTGTGTCAGGTAGAAACATTCCATCGGTCAGTGAAAGGGCTATTTTTTGTAATTTGTAATTTTTTTGTAATTCCTAATTAATTATAATTACTGTTAAAACAATATTAGAGATATTATAAATTGTGCCCACTGCCACTAGTGATTTGATCAGAATATTGACGTACTGCGCACTTCTACAGGTGTTTTAATATTTTTAATAAATAAATTAACTTTAAATACTCCACTATAAAAAAAATTAAACTTTTCATATTATGAAACTCACTCTTCAATAATGATTCAGTGTAATTCAGAAAAAATGTACTACAAAATCAATGAATAAATAAATATATTATGACAAAAATGCCAACTATACAAACCGTCGGCGACTGGAGTTAATGGTCGCAACCAATACACCTAGAGAAGCATAAATATTTTAGTATGTATATTTTCAAATAAAATGATTTGCAAGACTTTGGAGATTCTTTTTTCTTTTTTTGATAATATTTCTTCTTGTTAATTTACATTTTGAGACGGTGAGATCTGGGAATTTCGTTTACATATGGAAGATAACTTGTCAATTTCAAAACCAATGCTTAAGAAATATCTTTTATTGCAGTCATACTATCTATAGCATGCAATCTATAGAGTATCAGAAGAGAGCGACGCCTACGAGAAATGATAGCAAAATCTAAAGAATGGTTGCACGGTGATGGAATCAATCAGAAGCGAAAGATTTAAGGCGTTCTTTATCATCAAAGCTAATTGTGATAGACTGGGATAGATTGTTAGGTATTACGAAAGAGGGAACTAAGATCACGTGTATTCTCTGGCTGATGTGCTTCTTTCTTTCGTGGAGACAAAAAAAACCTCCTTATGAGACTTGATAACTGATATCCAACTGAAAAGTCCTCATGAACTTTCTAGTATTCCAATCCATTAACCGTGGACTGCTGATCTATCTTTCTTTAAAAACTATGGAATAAATGATCGAAAAACCAAATAAGCAAATGAAGTGAATCTCTGAAATCTATTTTCAGAAACTGCTTCTTTTTGGATGGAAATTTAATCAACAATCCTTAATGAAAGAAGCTAAACTATTTATTAAACGATTTTAGTATAAAAAATAAATATTTTAGTATATATTATCAAATCAAATGATTTGCAAGGCTTTGGAAGTTCTTAGAAAAATAAAAAAAAATTTGAAAAAAATATTTTAACTGAGTGTACTGCTGTTTCATATATAATTTGAATATACGGCCAGCCTTTTAGAAATACTCGAGTGTTCATCATGAAAAAGTAACTGTCATCAGTTTCCCCTAGCAATCAAAAATCTTCCACAAATAGTTCCCCTGGTGCCCTCCCCCCCCCTTAAGAGATCAATATGAAACTTTATCATGACTGTTTTCAACCCACTTAAGCATAACTAAATCCACATCCAAGTTTTCTGATGATTTCTATTTTTTCAACTTATAAGATGAGAAAATTAGAAGCAAAAAAGTAACTAATTTAAGTAACTAACTAATCTATTTTTTCAACTTATAAGATGAGAAAATTAGAAGCAAAAAGTAACTAAAAGGGCTTGTCGATAGCTAGCAATATCAGATCAACTCTATTATCACGATCGGGA
Source organism: Typopeltis vanoorti (assembly GCF_054136105.1). Classification (NCBI taxonomy): domain Eukaryota; kingdom Metazoa; phylum Arthropoda; class Arachnida; order Uropygi; family Thelyphonidae; genus Typopeltis; species Typopeltis vanoorti. The sequence continues at coordinate 76,839,238 of NC_143562.1, read as the reverse complement.
ATTTAAATTTTATGATATACGATCGTGTATATCACATCAAAGCTACAAGATTTAACTGTAGACATTTAACTAACATGTTGTAAGTTATACTTGAAGCATGCATCAAACTTTCATGCTTGAAATTGATTCAGAGATTTCCAGTACTCTTGAAATCCACTGTTGTTATTCTACCTTTTAGATCTGTCAGTTCATTGAGGATGATCTCAAGTTTCACATCAAAATATTTCTTTAATTACATACTTTATTAAATAAACCTTCTTCTGCCTACATTTTCATATATTGTTTTTTCTGTCACATAAACTCGTTTATTTCTTTAAACTGAAAATGCATAAACCCCCTATTATGCATTTCCTGACAATTAAAGCACACAGTTACATAGTTCTTGTGCTAAATTTAAATATTATGTCCCAACAGAAATTTCAAAATATACTGAAAAACGATTTCGGTTTTACATTATCTTCCAAAGTATTTGTGTTAAATTTCCTTTTCATATTCATTGCATAGCTGCATCAACACTTACTCCATTTACGAGGGCAACATGCTCAAAAATATAACTTCGGCTACATCAAAATTTTATTCTTTTCTTAAAATTTATTAATTTACACAGCTACTACTAACTAACTGCTTGAAATTTCCTCCCTCCCCTGCATGTTCATACAATAAGTAATGTATCTTTCTGTTCCGGTAGTCGTGGTCAAAAGAGGTAGGAAATTAACTTTTCTACTTTTTTTTTGCACCCTACGTGATTTGTTGCTGAAAGTTTTGACCTAGTTGCTAACAAAGCAGATTTCGTTTGGCAGGGAAATCAGAAAGTTTCCATAAAGACTTCAATGAAAATGACAGCACGCGACCTAGAAAGGAACGACCGCAGGCAGAAATGCTATTAATTCTCCACAACAAAACAGCGAACTACTTAACAGTTTCAGGATCGACAAGAAAAGATATTTCAGATGAATTGGAAAAGTTTGAAAGTTTCAAGTAATACCGTGTGCTGTGCTTGGACTGCGTGTGGATATTTCTTTTCAAAGAATGCATTAGAAGATCCACGTAACACCAGCCAAACGAAAAGTACCACCATGGTTTGAGTTTTAAAAGACTGTATAAAGTTTCTAAATTGCAATTGCTTTGGCTCAGGTATTTAAATGCTTTTCCAGTATTAAAACTGTAGGAACGAAAACAAAATAATATCAACATTTCAAATTGGAAATATCTGTTTATAATTTGTTGCCACACTGCATATTTAAGAACAATATTATGACATAACTGGTTCATGAAGTCATTTCAGTCATAAATGGAATGACTTCAACAGTCTCAAAAAACAGCTTAAAATTGAGTTTATGTGAAATGTGAAAAAATTGTATTTTGGGGTGCTCTGAGCTGGTGGTGTATTATTTGCAGGGTATTCATAAAAATCGGAAGGATAAAATTGTCGATAGTCTATTATCTGTAGAAAGTTCCCAATTTCTCGCTTCAACGAACTGTTTTTGCATAATTTTGTCCATGCTCTTAGAATGATGTGATGTTTTGCCACTTTACTACTTGCATCCACAAATTCTCGTGTACATGGCACAGCAGGATTTTTAGGTAAGGAATAATTAATGTTTAATCTGCATATCAATATTTTTACCTACAGAACCGCCAACGTATACGTTAATATTAATAAATATCAAGGAATAGAAATAATAAATTTATGTTTTATAAATTATTATAATTTATAAATTTTATTATTAAATAATAAATATATAATTAATAATAAAGACCATCGTCAGCTGATACTTCAATTATTAGTAATTAAATTGAACTCTTGCACAGTTCAAAAGCCGATGTTTTAATACTCAATATACTGTTCATTCTTCAAGTTGTCTCAAGTTGAAGAATATATCTAGAATGCAAAACCTAGAGCGCTACTAAGTGCAAAAGTAACTGATGTAGTATTTCCATTCCTACTTCCGAGTCTTGGGGAACATAGTAAGTGATGCTACCCACCACCAGTAGTATATCTATGTTAGAGAGACTTGTTTCGGTTTCTGCTTATGGAACAAATCATCGTAATAATAAAAGCACAAGCATAGATATTTGGCTCATTCCTCAATATAAATGGCACTCCGTTCGTGTAATGAAGTTGTATGTGTTGATGTTGTTTTCAAGTCGATATTCTGCCTCTTTTCAAAAATTCTCCCTAGTGTTTATATCGTTATTCGTTCCCATTTCCTGAAATCATGTGGCACAAAAATATTTTATGGATACTCCATGACGTTTTTATGGAACCATCACGACAAGCAACACAGAAATGCTCAGAATAAACGTGTCATACCAAGAGAGGAAATAATAAATTAATATATTGAACTTGCTAATATTTTGCTGGTTTTCTACCCAGCAGCTTCAGAGCACAAATTATAACTCTGACAAGCACACAGGCACTACACTAAATCATTAGAAACAATTCAATTTGGAAATGACACAGAACTATTGTATTAATATGGCATCCCTATGGACCGAATAACATAACCGTGAAGTTAATTTGGAGAAGTCAGGCTATTTGGTGTTTCCGAATGAATAGCTCCCAGATTTGTCAAATTAATGCAACCATAACTTGTTCAGGTTGGGCAAGTGCTTCATATCAGATGCTGATTTTAAAATAGTTTATCAGACCTATAACAATTTCTATGTAATACAGATGTTTTCGTCCATCTAATCCTATGGGAAGGACTAACCAGAGCATGGTTGGCCAATCCTGACTTGCCATACAAATGATCGCGGATGTAATTTTTGCGTTCTTCAAGGCGAATGTTAAATGATCTACTAGTCTGTCCAAAGTAGTCCAAAGTGCAGGCACAAGGAACTGTATACATGGCAGGATGTGCAAGATGATGAAGTTGAACTTTAGGAGAGCGGATGAAGATAGCTAGCTGCATGAGTTTTTTTGTTTGTTTTTTAAAGTGGCACGGAGATAATATTAGTAGAGAACTTTTTCTACACTTCTGATGTGCCCTTAATACATGGGTTTGGAATAGATTTGCTGTGATCCTGTGTGTTGGTTGCGGACTGGTAGATCGGTTAATATCCGCCTTGAAGAACACAAAAATACATCCGTGATTATCTTTGCTATGAATATTCTTTCACATAGGAATAAATGGAGAAAGACATCGGTTTTACACAGAAGTTACTATCAGCCAAAAGGACTATTTTTAGAATCCGCATCTACTATGAAGCACTCACCTAACCTCAACAAGTTATGGTTGCATAACTGAAAAATCTGGGAAACATTCATTCGGAAACCAGATAGTCTGACTTCTCCAAATGAACCTTATGGTTATTCAGCTTATAGCAGTACCATGTTAGGACATTAGTTTTATGTAAGTTACAAATTGAACTTGTTTCTAATGATTTAGCAAAGTGCTTGTGTTCTTATCACAATTGTAATTTGTGCTCTGAAGATGCAGGGTAGAAAACCAGCGACATATTAGTAACTTCAGTAAATTACTTTATTTATTTCCTCTCTTGGTGTTGTTTTGAATAGTGCTTCACGGTATAAATACCGTGAAGTACTGTTCAAAATGTCACCGGCCTGGTTGACTGAGTGGTTAATGTATGCGGTCAACATCCGACAGGCTGGGGGGGGGATCAAATTCTCCCGCCAACATGGATGTTTTGTAAGTGTGTTTCTTTTTTGGGCTGAAGATCAATTTTATCGCTCGGTGTGAGACAGCGCCCCACTTGCTGGCGGTCTGAAGCGGCTTGAGAAACTGTTGCATGTTTCGTCTCTAGAACAGGGTGTCCGGATAATGCATGAAAAATAAAGAATAATAAAATGATTAAAAATCATTAGCCTGTTATAGATTCACAGCTGTGGTTGGAAGACATATTAAAAAATTTACCGGATTCCATTTAAGAACCCTTACTTTTTGTAGAATTTTAGGCAAATGTCATAGCTTCGATGCAAACAACTCAGTACAAAGATAGTATAAGATACAAAGAATAACAGATCTTAAGTTATAATACATTTTAAGTTAATGTAGAACAATAAAACTCATGATGCGATAAGATAGACTGATATAAGAATGAAAAGGAAAAGCAAGGAGTCCCTTGAGAATTTTGGAAGAGAAATGCAAATTACCAGCATCAAAAAATGACGACCTCAGATGCTCCCGCTAATCGTATCGTGAACCTATCAATAGGTCCTAGTGACAAAGCTCATAAAAAATCTGCAATGATAGGCTACAACTGAATCTGAATATGCCCATTATTTTACCATGGAATAAATGGAAGCTGCCTTTTTCTTCTTCTTCAACCTTTTGGTTCTGTCCACTGCTGGACGATCTCCCCCACGGTTTTCCAGATCACTCGGTTTTCTGCCTCTCCCATCCATCTCACTCTTGCAATTTATTCCAGTTCATCCCTCCACCTTCTTCTCGATCTTCCTCTTTGTCTTGCTCCATCCATTGGTCTCCACTCTGTTGTTGTTCTAGTCCATTTCCCGTCACTGCATCTGTCAATATGGCTAGCCCATCTCCAATTAGTCTGTTTAATGTATTTTGCAATATCCATGACACCTGTTTGAGATCTTATCCAGGTATCTGTCTTCCTATCTCTTAATGTTATTTTTAGCATACTTCTTTAGCATACTTCTTTCCATGCGATGTTGTGTTGTTCTCAGCTTTTTGTTTAGGGCTTCTGTTAAAGTCCATGTTTCTCTTCCATATGTTAGGACAGGAAGTATGCACTGGTCGAAAGCTTTCCTTTTTAGACTCATAGGGATATCACTTCTGAATATGTCTCTCATTTTCCCAGAAGCCATCCATCCAAGGTGAATTCTTCATTCAATCTCTTTTCTTTGGCACTCCTCAAAGGATAACAATTAACCCAAATATACACATGAAGTAACTTGTTCTATTTCATGGTTTTCAACTTTGACAGTTCTATAGTTAATATATTTATTCATCATTATTTTTGTTTTTTCTCTATTTATTTTAAATCCAATTACTCTGGAGGCTTCATTTAGTTGATTTAGTCTTTCTTCCAGATCTTGAAGATCTGGAAGAAAGGCTAAATGCAGATAGCAAAATGTGTCATTATCGTTTGGACAACATACCTTCAATCAATATAAGAATATAAATGGCAAAATCACATTTATCATACTGCCATTCGTGAATGAAAATTAAGAAATATCTCTAATACTTAAAAAGTCAACTGAAGTGATGGGGACACCAACTTAGACATTACACTCTCAGCGATATTCAGTGCTCTTGTAGGAAAATAAAAAAAAAAACATTTTGGCAATAAATAAGTAAAATTCTTTTTGAAGATGAGACTCATGTACCATCTGATATTTATCAGTTGGCACATAATAGAGTAACTTGGCTCAACATTTAATAGACTTTATCTCCATGAGTTGTTGCTATATATATGTTATATATTTCTGTATATATTTCCCTTATTCATATCTGAATAAACTATGATGACGATGATCGAAAAAATATCAAAAAATAACTTTCCACTTTTTATTCAACTAATTTTGAAACTGAACAACCACCAAAACTATTTGAACGAACAAAAACGTTCAAATAGTTCTTACTGCAACCCAGGAAGCCGAGCTATCAACCTCAAAATTACTGACCAACAGCATTATTACCTGCTTGGTATAAGCTCTTGGAAGGTCTCATTTACAACAGAATAGCAGACTCATTTATGAGGTCATGCCTCATTTATTGAGGCGTTACCATCTGAACACGCAAGCTTTTGCAGTGGTCGTAATTGTTATTCAGCTACTGACTTTAAAGTATAATATTTGAAACGGGCTTCTAGTGTGTAATTTTAAAACAGAGGCTTTTATAGACCTTTCGTCAGCCTGTGATACAGCATGGAGACGAAATTATCTAGAAACGGTTGCGAATAATTCGTGGAAACTAAAACAGTTTCACATATTTATGAACGATATTCACAGGAGGACAGTAAGAAAACTGAAAAATGGACTCCACAAGATTCAGTTCTGGCACCTTCACTGTTTAAACTATACATACAATACATATATACATGATCCGACCGAAACTAGTTCTAAAAATTTATACATGCAGATGATAAGACATCAACAATATTACTAATACGATAATATAATCTTCTCCCTTCGGAAAAGGGAGAAGACTAAATATACTATATCACAATCTGTCAAAACAGAATAATCTGTGGTTTCCATTTACATTTTTTGAATGAAAAATACGAGACATTTGGTCAATTTTAATAATGTAGAAGAACTCAGCATAACCTGCAACTCCAGAGTGACATGAGAACGAACCCTTTAATTTATAGCACACTTAAAACAGTGTGCTAATATGATAAAAGCAAAAAGCAATATTAATAAACAAGCTCGGAAGAACTTGGAGAATATTCCAAAACCCTATTAAACATAGCTTCAAATGGCAGATGTAGAATACACAATGGCCGAGTAGCACATAGCAAAGTTAGACAAGTAACTAAATACAACTATGAAACTTATACGAGTAGGAGACACTATTAAATCAACATCTCCTCATTGGCTGAAAGTCTTATGTAACATTACGCTTGAACGAATTTGTAGCTCTTAAAAGAATACAACAAATAACGCCAAATCAAAATCTACTAATACATAAGGATACTGTGAGCTCAGTTTGACACTAAAAAAGCTGCATCTCCTCAACAGCATATTCCATAAAATTTAATGCCCAGTTATGCGACCAATGAAGCAAGGATAATGGAACAGGAGATCCTACAACAACACCAACGGTCAATATTAATCCTACAGAACTGGCCACAGGTTTTAATCTTCCACACACCACACATGGCGTAAATTACAGTATGAGACGGACATGGAAGATGTGTTTATTTAATTTATGAATAGGACTGCTCTAAGTAACAGCATGTGATTGCTGTCCGTGCCAAATTAACAACCATATTGTTACTGAGCCTATATACTACACCAGTGGTGTTCAACCTTTTTTACTACGCGAGTTACTTTTCTATAAAATGTTATTCGGCGATCTACTCTCTTATATAGATCACGTTTCCCCCAACCTGATATCTGATTACGCACAAATAAACAACTAAAATAAACAACTAAAAAAAAATACACAACTAAAAACTTTATTTGTGTATTTAAAAATTTATTTATCACTTTTAATTATTTTAATACAACAAAAAAACAAATATATTGGAATAAAATATTTATTTCTCTATTTTGGAAAACCAAAGTTAGAAAAAACAACAGATTGATTACAAACTCATAAGTTACAGGGAATGCTGTTGATTAAAAAAAAAAAGTTAATGTGAAATTTGGTACTGTTTGGAACTCGCAATATTTTCATAGTCAAGTTGTTATGAAGAAGTGGACAATCGCAGACAATCACCCAAATGATCATTTGTAATTTGGTTTCTTAATTGATTTTTTATGACGTTCATATTTGAAAAAGCGGATTCTGACAAGTATGTCGATCCGAAACACGACAGAATTTTTCGTGCAATATCAGTTAATATTGGAAATTTTTCATGTGCATACTTCCAAATAACTTCATTGTTTATTGATTTTAAATGTAAACTATTCTGAATGTTTATTATCTCAAGTTCTACTTCAGCTTGGTTTATATCAAACAGCCCACTAATTTTATTTGAAATTTCTGCGATGTTCAAGTTTTCTTGAAATGGATTATTGATAAAAGATACAATCATTTCAGTTTTATTAAAATCTTTAAATCTTGAATTTATATCTTCCTCAACTAATTCTATTTCACGAATAAATTCTTTTAAATCGAAGCATTTCTTGATTTTGTTCAAAATGGGAGATGTCTAAATTCGCGGTCATTTATATTTTTCTTTAATAAAAGTAAGTATTGTTAGAAAGCTTTCATTGAACTTAACATGTCAATTAAATTTTTATCCCTACCTTGTAACTCTAAATTTAAATTGCAGAAATCTACTAAAAATGATAAGTGTAACAACCATCTTTTATCACTCAATTGTGAATAAATATCTCCTTTTTCATCAAGAAAAATTTTTATATCGTTAATTAATACAAGATATCTTTCTAAAAATTGACTTCTGCTGAGCCAGCGAACATTATTGTACAACAGAAGTCCCCCATCATCATCTACCTGTAATTTAAATAACCGCCGTTGCAGGGCTTTTCCTCGAACAGAATTTACAATTTTAAATGTAATATCCAAAACATCTTTTGTATTTAATCTTTTACTACACAGTACTTGTTGGTGAATAATACAGCGGTACGTTAAAAAATCTGGATATTTGTCATCGTTTTTACATAATGAAATGAAGCCTGATTTATTACCTGTTATTGCAGGAGCACCATCAGTAGTAATAGACACAAGTTTAAAAAGCGGAAGTTTGTGTTGTTTCACAAATTCATCAAATGCCGAAAAAATGTCTTCTCCCCTAGTCTTTCCCAATAACGGTATAATTTTCAAAAGTTCTTTACTTGAATAATCTTGAAATACCATTAACTGAGCAATATCAGTGAAGTCGTTTGATTCATCAAATTGTAATGAAAATGCAACACATTGGTGAATGTCTGACATTAACCTGGCCTGGAAACTTTTCTCCGGCAATTGGAACTCTTCCTTTCGGCAATTTGAAACCTTGTCTGCGGCCTAGAAGTTCATTTCTGGAAGCGGGAAACTCCTCTCTCAAGCAACGTGGATCAGGGCAGTCTCTCTGACGGTGACTCTGGACCGGGCGGCCTCCTCTCTGACAGCAATTCTGTAACCGGGACTCCTTCTGCTTGCTTCAGTCCCTTTTAATTAGGCCTCCTCTGAGACCTCGCATGAAGTTTGGCAACCCCCAAAGAATCGGTATGAGTCTTTCATCTTAAGTTTCAAGTTCGGCACGCCTTTTGTTCTCCTCCGCTTTCTTTTGATTGTAAGTTGCCGGCCATCGGAAAGTTGTTTGAACTCTTTCTGACTGACTTCGGAGATGTTTACACTTAGAGCCTGCAAGCCTTTCTCATACATACAAGTTTCAATAACAATCTTTCTAATGCTGCCATGTACAGCTTCGGCAACAAAAACATTGCCTTTGTTTTTAACACTTCAAAATAGTTATTTACAAAGACATCTAATACAAACTATACCGAGACAAACAAAGTTTATTTTTTCACAATATTCACATGGGACTTAACCTAAGTAAAAAATCGATGTAATGTGATTTGGAATATTTAATATTTAAGCTACAATCGAGTTTTTACATTTTGCTTATAATCGTATTCACTCGGCTCGCTGTTTGACTTCCACTGATCCAAATTAATTCATTTACCCGGACTTATAAGAAAATTACTGATTTGACAATTTTAAAGAAAAATAAATAAACAATAGCAATACACTTAAAGCGAATTAAAAATAATACAAAATAATGATAAATAAAATATTATGTTTTCAGTTTTAATTAAATTTGTAAGTAAGGAGGAATACACAAGAGATGACGGGTTGAACACCCCTGTACTACACCAATAATAATCTCGCTATATCATTATAAATAAAACCATATGACAACATAATTCATGTGCAATAACGTATCTTATCATATTTAATAACACTTATTGTATCCCTTGATACATTTCATATTGTACTTCCTGCTCTCAAACCCATGAAAAACCCATAAGCTAAACAAACGACTAATAATAGGAAAGAAAAACTAGGTTAAAAATACCATGGAAGACAAATCAGAAACAATAGATGCAAGAGAGATACATTTTTAATTGCAACATGTAATAGCAGCGAAGTTGGGTGTTTATCAAAATCACTTATCAAATTCAAGAAGGCTGAGGCAGTTTTGTTACACTTCACTTGAAATATTCAATTCTACTTTGCCTGTTATAACATTTTTGTGACCTATTCACTTGCATTTATAACAACTAAGACTCTTGGCCGAAAATTCTGCAAGAAATAAAATTTTCATAAGTGGAATCTAGTAAATATTTTCATTTTTATTATGTCCTAAATGTACGTTGTGACACGGTCTGACATGTCCAGAATATCAATATAACGTTCAGTATTCATAGTAATTTAAGAAACTCTTTTAATGGAACAGCATGTCCTGAATAAATCCTTCAGGAAAATCAAAGCTAAGAGTATCATAGAGCTAGATGAACACAATATTTTAAATACAAAAATTTAAAACAAAATGTTAGAGAAAGAAACGCATAGGAAGCTTACCTCAGTTGGTAAGTCCCTGCACTTTTCAACTGCCTGTTTACAACCTCAAGTAAGCAAAAATATCTCACCAGTATATAAAGTTTCCATTATATAAAATGACCTACGTTTAAATTTAGTACATATTATTACGTTCACCAAATTTAACAGACGAACCGAATCTCCGCAAATAAAGTTCTCTTGAAAGCCGCAATGCCTATTTTTGGGCAATGAAGCGGTCAAGAGTTCATCTAATTTGAAGTGTGGTATCGTGATTCGACACCATGTAATGCACCATGCAGGTCGATTCCGACCTACATGGTGCATTTTTCTCTTGTATGCAATCGCCTTTTCCATTAAAAGCGAGTGACACCAATCTCTCCAGCTATGGAGGATTTACCCCTCCCCCACCGCTCCCCTTCCAGTTGAGAAAATCCACTAGTGAACTGCGGGAGAAACAACCTTTTTTCAACTCTTTCAAAGCTGAACTTAAGCTAAATAGCGTTAGTTCCAGAGGAAAAGTATGTCAGGATTCCTCATCTGTTTCGCAAGATTCGTCTATCTTTACTCTTCCCACTTTTTTTTTCCAAATCGGCGATCGAAATTTTACATATCAACAATGATCAATACGAAAACAGGAAGTACTTTTAAACTGTAACATCTAATAAGGTGCATGTTAGTAACGCACCGCAGGCAACCACCTACTTCGTCTGGACTCTGCCACTTTACGAGGTCTGTGAGAATGTTTTTTTTTCGTCATTATTTGTTTGATTTTTGTGTGTGTGTGTGTCTCTCTCTCTCTCTCTCTCTCGAACACACACACACACACACACACACACACACACACACACACACACACACACACACACACACACACACACACACACACACACACACACACACACACACACACACACACACACACACACACACACACACACACACACACACACACACACACACACACACACAGTCATTTAGCATACATCACATGTTGAGCCACAAGGTTTCTCACTGGTATGAAGTATTCAACAAAAATGAAGATTAGAACAGGAACTTTCGCAACACACTGTTTGTCTTCCTATAACCTGTATGACATAACTATGCTAAGAAACTGGTATAATTAGAAATGAATATAACTAATTAATTAAGCAATTAAATAAATAAAATAAAAAGGGAGGCTTCGATGTAATGATCATGATCCAGAGGGTGACAGAATGTAGAGATGGCAAATTTCTCAAACTATAAATTAATGTTTCAAAGTAAAAAAGAAATAAGGAGCGTGAGGTATTCTTTAAAATGTGTTATAGCAGTATTAGTTGCTTAAAGCATACACATATCATACAGTTGCTTTCTATATATATATATATATATATATATATATAAAATAAAAAAACAAGTTTATAAAATTACTTGGTATCCTTAATATATATATATATATTACACAGCAACAGAGGCTCAACAGGCCGAACATGAAAATCCTAATAAATAGAACGATGCAGAAATCTTCTCCATCTTATTTCAACCAAGGATAATTTGCCATACGTTTATTGAAGTTAAACTACGGTTATGTAGCTTAACTTCATATACATAATGTAACTTAATTTATACATAATGTATATAAATATTAAGTTACATATTATGTAACTTAATATTTATATACAGTATATATAACACTTGAATTCGTGTCATTGATGATATTTCAATGAGCCTCTTACCATGGCATGGGAAGAGCATCATTAGATGTTAGAGTTCTTTTGCTTGGAAGTAAAGCAATTCGTATCTGCGCATTTATTCAACACTGCATGGTGACACTTGTTAGTGATAACTTTAAACAACGTGAAGGAAAAGTAATCAATCATGTCCGACGTTCGATTTCAAGTATGTTGATATTATTCTTCATTTTGTTCCTTAGCAGTCATCACTCCAAGCATCAATAGCACCACCAGAGAATTATAATCCTTTTCTCTCACTTTCTGCCAGATGATTTATGACATTTTTCTGCTAAAATTTCTTGACTTGATATTCCCCTGGTTAACTTTCTGAATGAACGATGTTTGAATCCATTCAAGCTCATTCATCTTTTTGTCGGGTGCAGAATCAGAAGCTGTCCGCATGAAACGTAACAGTTTCCAAAGTGTACTCGTGGGCTTCCACTCCCGTAGCGCCTTTCGTCAGATGCGCGAATTTTCTGCAGAATTGAAGACTCTCAACTGGTCCACTCGATCTGCTAATTTTCTTTCTGTTATTGTGCAGCATCCATATTTTGCTGCTTTGAAATGGAGAAGATGATTTTGTTTAATATTTGCTTAGTTTGTAAACGTGAAGTATTAACAAAATCTTCATAAATATAGTAATAACAATTCAAATATTCCATCCTCTCAATTCTTTAATTTACTTGACGTGCACTCGCTTACACTGAAGATTTATTTATATCGTAAAAAATAATAATAATAAAAATATCTAATGCTTTTATTCACAAACGGAATACGCGAGCTTGTTTTGTCCTAACTAACTTTTTGAAGATCGATAGGCAGCCGATTTTCACTCTTCAACTATCACTCACAACTAAACAAAAAGTTATCAGTGAATCAAGAATTTTATCCAAGAGATTATGGTAGATAAGTGCTGATATCTACCGACATTTATTTGAGGTGTTAAAACCAAAGTTTCAGAGAAGGAAAAATCCTACTGGTCTGTGCCAAATATCGACTAACTCGGGAACTGGCCTAGAAACTCGCAGGTATACTATCTGATATCTGATAGTATACCTACGAATGTTACGAAGATATCTTTACTACAAATGATGTAGCATAAAGATGACACTGAAATATAGTGCCTCCGTAGCAGAATTGGAAGAACGACGGAATATTGCACCCTTTAACTGGAAAAGGACTGAGATCGATTCTCGTCATGATGAGAGGAATCTTTATATGGGCGTTTTCAATTGATGGTGAGTTAGTCGATCTCATACGACGATAGCAGAGCTTTTTTCTCCATGAAACTCGGGTTTTATATCCCGCATACAGGTAAATCGGCAGTGAGAACACACGCAATTTTCAGACACAAAATACTGTTTTTGGTGATGGTGGTGGGCTATCGATGACGTTATGTGTTGATGGTGGTGTCGTTGTGTAGTTGTAGGATTAAGCAGACGAAACAGTGAGATGTGTGCCCTCCCACGATAAGTCCTTGTACTCCTTTGAAGTGTCACGTAATAATAATAATAATAACTGAGCAATGCTTCAAACCATTTCACAAGAAGGCTCTCTAAAAGCAATATGAAACAAATCCTATTATAAAATGGAACAGCAAAATAACCGATACGTGCACTGGAAAAATAAACCCTTGCATGGCCAATTTCTTCGAGACACTGAGGAAAAAAATTGACATGACCAAGATGTGGCAATAGCTACAACATAGATGTATTAAAAAAGAAACAGAAGTATTTATTCTAGCCTTTCAAGAATAGGCGTTACAAACTAATGCAATGAAAGCAATAATTTTGAACATCAATAATAACAGCGAATGCAAATTATGCGATCAGAAAGATGTGACTGTATACCGTCTACTTAGTGTCTGAGACAAGATAACTCAAACTGTTTATAAATACCGCCAAGTGACCAAAATATTCATTGGCATATGTGTGAAAAATATACTTTTTCCTACTCTTCTGATAACTGGTGGCAGCATAAAATAGAGACAGCATGGAAAAAGGAAACAGCAAAAATTCTCTGGGACTTTAGAATACAAATGAATCGGCATTTGGAACGCAACAGACCTGACATCACAATTATTGAACATGGACAAGTTTGGATTATTGACGTTGCAGTACCAACTGACACATCAACAAGAAAGAATTGGAAAAATATCACTAAATATCCAGATCTTGCAATCAAAGAAGTTGGCTGGTTGGGGCTTAAACACACTAAAGGCATCCCAATAAGTAGGCGCACTTGGTGTAATTTCAAAGAAGTTATCCAACTATTTACAGAATTAAACATCAAAGAAGTGACCACATATGAACTACGAGAAACTGCATCACTTGGAACAGTCCATATTTTACGACACTACCTGACAGACTATTCTTAGATTTTTGGGTAGAATTGAATTGTTCTGTATGACCAGTCGAATTGTTGTTTAAATGATATGTTGTGTTGACTGTGTTTCAGTTGTGTGAATAATAATAATAATATTTTTGTAGGTAAAGTAAATGTCAAAGCAGATAATACAATAATATGCAACTTTGTAATCGTTAACGCCCGTGAATATTGTACTTTTCTGAGCTTTCTATCAATGCAGTGTGAGGCAATTTTGAATCCTTCGATTATGTTAATTGACAAATGAAAGAGAACCAGCCATTTTATTATTACAACGTGAATCGACTTCACAGAACCAAATTTTTTTAAATTCGAAATTATTCGTTTATCATTAGTACAGTAAGATCGTGACTAACTGAGCTAAACAGGAAGTGTGGGAGGAGGAGGATCGAATAATCCAAAATGTTTGTTAATGCGGAAAAAGAAGAAAACTACAGTGCAATGTATAAACAAATATAGTCTAGTGTTGAATGACAAAGTGCATCAACACCAGAATTCTAGGATATAAAATAAAAATCGTTATAAATGAAAATTAAAATGAAAAAAAAAATCATTTGGAGGACTAGTAACTAAGATTTGTTTTCCCGACGAAAAGATAGACCTAGTATTTCAGAACTAGTCCTGCAATCGCCTCCTTTTGGTGTTCTGTAAAGATGTAACTCTGTAAAATGGGAACATGGGATGAACGAAGTAGGTGCGTATTAGTATATAGCGAATGCCAGATTAACTCATTTCGTGTGAGATACGGTTAAAAAAATATTTGCCCTGAACTCGAAGTCTTCACATTTGAAAACGCAACATCAATTAATTGCAAAACTACAATATTAATGCTTATTAGAGTTTTTTCTTATTACAAAGGTCTTTCCTAGGCAATTAAAGGTTGTTATTCATTTTGTAATCTTTGTGGTTGTTTAAAATAATTTTTTATCAGTGCCACAGTATATTAGTAATTTTCTTCTAACTTTTCTTTTCTTTTCTTTTTTTTTTTTTTTTGAAAATATACTTTTGATGCTAACTTCCGTGGCTAATTTTAGACTACAGAGCAATTTTATGAGCTTGATTACGAATAAGCGGCTTAAATTGGTTGAGCGATAAGATCTGTAAAAGTGTCTGTACATTTTATTTTCTATTCTCCCTTTCCCAAATCTCCACTATGATGAAAACTCTGGTGAAATTCTCGGATCTTTAGAACATAACGCATTTTTAAGTGTTTTCCATTTAAGAAAGGTTTTAAACTTAGGGTACATAAGTACCTCAAGCCGGCTAAGGATTTTCTTTTTTTCTTTTTTTTTTTTTTTTTTTGTATTTTACATATCCCTTACTCTAGAGATAAAAATGAAACTTTTCACATCCTTCCAAGACTCCAAATAAGCGGGGTGGTGGTCTCCACTATAATGAAATTCATCTCCCACCCTTAAAAATATTTGGTTGAAATCGGTTGAACAAAGAGACTTGCGTAGGTAGGTATGCAGAGGAAGCGGCCAAATAAAACTTTGTTCTTTTCATTTTTTTCCCTCCATTTCATTCGGATTATGCATAAACAACGTAAAAACTTATTATATTCCAAATTTGGTAGAAATCGATTTTTGGTGGAGATAACTAGAGAATATATGTGTATTGAAAGAAAAGAGGTTTTTAGCAAGTACGCACACATACAATAATATTCATTAATTAATTTTATACTGACTAGTAAAATTTCATTCGAGTTTTATCATCACGTGTAGAGACTTTTTATTTCTTAAGAAGGATATCACTGTTTAAGTTAATCATTTAATGCATAAAACAGAAGAATAATACACAATAATCATCGTGAATTGCACAATGGCATTTTTCCAATAACCATAAACCGCTTTAGTAAAAATAATAATTGCTTATTTTAAGTTCTTTTATCATTATTAAGGTCGAGCAACATTGAGCAGAATTTGAGTGAATTTAAAGAAAAAAAATTTCAGTTCATCAGAAAGGGACGGCCTATTCCGTGCATTTTGCATGAGAAAACCATAAAACTATTCACAATGTTTCAAAATATTTATTTGGTATCCTATTTAATGTGAATAAATTATTCCCGGGAGTACAGTTCTATTTTTGCAAAGCACTAGAAAGCTGATGCTTAAATACGTATATTAGCGTTTAGCAAATTAAAGGACTTGAGCGCTTACTGCCTTGAAATGAAAATGATTGGGGTCTGCTATCATGGCCACCTTCTATTTAAGAAATCACAAGCTGCATTATGTAGACTTTCAGTATTCAGCTGTCTTATCAGTAGAAGTTTGTCTACAACCGAGTCTCATTTAATATATCGCAGTCACAAAGTAAAAACAAAACAGAAAATCTTATTCTGTCTTCGGGACAGAAAAAATTACAGCAATAAATAACACTAATAATAATAATAACAACAGATGTTAAACAAACAGATCCTCTCCAAGTAAAGTTTGATAAAGCCTTCTAAATTAATTTTTTGCAGCGCCATGCATAATTTGGTATTTTTTGGCTGCAGTATTACAATCGTACCTTCTTTCGAACAATGAATCATAAAATAAAATAAAAAAAACTACTTGGAGAAAATACAAGAGATGCGGTGCAATTACGTGCTCCCTGCATGAAGCGAGACCACATATATTTATGAGGCGGCCATTTTTCTGAAAATAATCTGGCACACAAGAACTTCGAAGGTGAGCGAGGAACGAGGAAGATTAAAAGTTTCCCACGAGGGGCAAGTTTCATTCACTTCTGCCCAGTTTACTTAGGCGCGAGACAGAGTACTTGTTAGAATGGGGTGTAAATGTTAGCTATGATCTCCGTAACACGTGCATCGTCTCTGCATTCCCGCAGATGACCTAATAAACCGACATCAGCAGCTGTTGCTTGGTAACGAGTCTCCGGAGAGCCGTTCTATCTGGAGAAAAACCTTCTAATCCTGTCTACTGGCCAGACTAGGTACGGCAGGAGTTGGCGTGTTAAGTCTAGATGTGATAGGCCCATCACGTTGTCACCTGGGAGGCAGTAAGTAGACAGCGCAACGATGGATGAGCGAGATGGAAGAACGCTTTGCGTTCGTAAACTTTTTCTTCTTTCTTTTCATATTTGCCTTTGCCCATCCAGATCGACCGCGTATGAAGTGGAAGAGGAAATTTTTATGTTGCTGTTGGTGTAACGTGTTTGTCTACTTACTGCATTGCATGGAATAATAATATTGTTCATGCTTGCTTCGTGTACATCTTTTGCATTGTTTCGCTTACCTAAAAGTTTAACAAAAGCAGCTAGTTGTATTAGTTTTCTCAGATTAAAAGTGTAATATTAATAGCCTAATATGATGAAATTATTATAATTAATACTGCGATGATATTTTTAAAAAAATAAAATTTGACAATAGCCATTATAGCACTTATAACGATTTCGTCTTAATATTAGCAATTTTCTCTTTTGAAGCGATTAAATGTAGTAAACATCTGCTACTATGTTAGCTTGTGACACACTATATTGCCAATCGAAGAAATAATCACGAAGGGAAATCCCCAGGTTGACTCTAATATGTTAATTCTTACAGATGTTTCAAGCAAATCTACGAGCGCTATTAGAGTTAACAAACATGACACATTGTCCCACAGCTTTAGTTCCTTCAGCTACACTTCCAACCAACACAACCTTATCAGAAAAGTGCTACGAATAAAGAAGTGGAAGATGATTTTCCTCGCCTTGCACGAAACCATAACTTCACTTAAAATAGGCTAGATGTGGATTTAAAAATGATTTTAATATTTTGAATTTGGAGCTTCTTGAAGACTAGCCGACCTATGATATATACGAGTAGATTCCATTACAAATGTTTTGTGGGTGATATAACATAATACCATTCCTCTTGCTGCTTGATAGCACTGTACATGCAAAACAACCGTTATTGAAGATCAATACCATTAATATAAGGTCCGTGCAAATTTTAATAACATTTTGAAGCTTCTATTTGCAGTATTAATGTTCATTTTCATATACAGTACTGTACAGGACAACTAAATTTGGTTGATATCCATAAAAAATATTTACGGTGCTGCTGTAAAAGGCATTAGTAAATGCAAAATGCTTTATGATTTTTTTCTAGCTGTTTGGTTCTATATTATGTATGAAGAGGAGATTCTTCGATGGCTTCGCTGTATTGCGAAATGGAAAGAAAAATCCGAATTTTCGAGAGGAAAAACACCATCATCTCCATATGAGGAGGTTATTTTTTTATGTACATTATTATGGGTTTTGAAGACATAATTACAACACTGGAGTATCAAGTAATTTTTAATAGGACTGTATCTAGACGCAATAACCAGTCATGCATTCAAAGTACTATGCTATCGCAACACTCCACAAGCAACCGAAGCTTTAAACTTGGCTCGTCTCTTCGTTTTTATGGAAATTTTATCTAAAATAATTTTTGTGTAAAATTGTTATATCCCAACAGCAAGCTCTTCCTCTTAAGAATCTAATAACACAGCAAGCTCTTCCTCTTAAGAATCTAATAACACCGGCGAAGGAACACGTAATTAGCAGACATGAAATGGCTTTAATTGACTCCACAACGATTTTAAAGAACACAACTGGAATTCTTCCAGTCTAGGCTGAGGTGACGTTTTTCGAAAAACCACATAGTCTAATTGGGTAAAGAATAGGGTAAATAATTCCTGTTCCTGCTTCATGAATTAATTAGAGTCAACTTAATACGCCCGCGGTTTAGTATTAGATTCAGTGTCTTATTTTGCTCAAGGTTATCCATAAACCTAATTTTAACTAAGACAGGACAGGACATTTAATTGTATATTCATAGAATGCCATATTTGGCAACGTGTGAATACGTATTCTCCGGCCAGTTTGCTTTGAAAGGAAAGGCGGAAATAACTTTCTAGGACTCAAAAGAGATTGGAAGACTGGCTAACCCACCTTCTAATAACGGCAAACTATAATAAATATATCTTGTATCCTCACCAACTCGAGCACAAACCTTTACAATCCAAGGGCACTACTGTCTTTCGATTGTATTACGGAGTCAGCGCTAAAACTATAACTAAAATATGTTCTCAAAAACTTTTCATTCCCAAATTCAGAATCTTGCGTCTACTCTGAAGAAAGAGGCTTACCGCATTCAAATGCTACATGATTTGCATGAAGATTATCCAAGAGAAGCAGCAATGTATACACAAAATTCTGCGAAGTGCTGTTTCGACACATTAAATCTACATAATTAAATCTGACAATTTCTGATCCTCTTCAAAAACTTGGGTAACAGATTCAATGCATTCTCGTGCTGTCCTTCGGCATCCAGATCTGTCTTGATCATGCACAGATCCAGCTCCTTTAAATTCATTCAAAATTTAAAACTTATATTTTGTATACAAATATACATGAAACACCCTGTTATTTAAGATATATGTTTGAAATTTACTCTATTTAACCAAAACACGCAATGATTTTTCGAACACCCTGTATAACCACAATACATACACAATTACATTTATATATAAACGAGATCTGTTCAAAATGTTCATGGACAATTATTATAATAAAGAGACTGAGCACGGTAGAGTATTGTTTCTAAGCAGATATATGTTGTAACATGACGAAACAAGCCCAAAGTCATTGAATCGCTCTTCAGTAACCCATACTGCTCCGATGAATGATCACAAGTATTTTTTTCTCTCTTTGAATGTCTCCATATCAGAAATTAACAACATGCGTGCATCAAGTTTTGCCTTAAACTTGGCAAAAAAGGATAGCGACTTATGAAATGCTTAAAACAACCTTCGGGGAACTCAAAAACTTTCGTGTTGTTCAAAAGTTTAAAGATGGTCAACAACTTGCATCTAAGATGTTCATGGTCATAAAAAGATCAATCATCAGCGAAGTACTGTTCTACAGCTAGCTTGTGAAACAGAAATCTCAGTTACATCCTGCCATCAAATTATGACAGAAGATTTGGAAATGAGGAGAATTGTTGCAAAGTTTGGGCCAAGATTTCTCACTCAGGACTAAAAGGATTATCGAGCTGTAGTTTGTCAGGAACTGAATTTCATCAAGAGTATCATCCCAGGTGACGAGAAGTGAGTTTACTGCTACCACCCAAAGACAAAGACTCGGTCATCTTTTTTCTTTTCTTTTTTTGAGTTTCTGGCTCAAAAATACCCATCCAATTTACCACATTTGGCCACCTATGGTTACTTTTTATTTCCTAAGTCAAGATGTGTATTTAAATAAGGACAGAGGTTTCAAGACGTAAATGGAATGAAACAGAACGCAACAGAGCAACTCAAAACCATTCTTTCAGAACAGTTCCAGAGATGTTTCCACAAGTGGGGGAAAAAGCTGGAAACACTGTGTTTAGGCAAGAGGAGAATATTTTGAAGGAGATATGTTCATGTAGCTCATATGCTTTTGCATATATTTTAAACAAATTATGTCCCGAACTCTTTGAACAGTCCTTGTATATACTGCACTCTTCTTCTTCTCTTAACCCTTTTTATAGCCACTTCTAGTATAGAGGTCTCCTAATTCTCTCCTTCTGTTTCTATCCTGAGCTTGTTGATACCAAAGAGTTCCAATTGTTTTTCTTATATCATCTGACCATCTTCGTTCAGGTCGTCCAGCTGATCTTTTACCCTCATATGGCCGCCATTCCAGTAAAACGCTTATTTATCTATTGTCCCGCCCATTTCCATTCTTTCAAAGTATTTCTCCAATATCTAAACATTTGTAGCTCTCATTTCTTCATTTTTGATTTTAGCTCTGAATCGTATGTTTAGCAGGCATTTTTCCATTCTTCTTTCTGGTTTTTTTTTTTTTTGCATTTTATCTATTATTTCCTTTTTTTCTGGCCAGGTTTCTGCTCTGTATGTCATAGCAAGCAATACACATTGTTTGAACAGTCTTGCGCTGTTCTGATGTTCAATTGTGCTGTTAAATCTCTTCAGTTTTCCAAAAGATTCCCATCCTATTCCTATTCTTCTTTTTCACTTCTTCCATAACTCCTTGTTTCTTCATTGTTAACAATTTTCCTATATATATATATATATATATATATATATCAGTGGCGTCGCGTGCCCGTTCCGCTTGTGTGTGCTGTGGTACTTTATGCAACTCGCACTACAAAATTCACATCAATTTGACCATATGATTGTAATTTTATCGATGTATGAAAGTTTTAAGAGTGCATAGCGCATCAGCGCTCAATTTAATTAATTGGTCCAATTAATTGCAGAATAACTTTGAATACTTTATCAATTAACATAATTTTAAATATGAAAGCATAAAGGTCAAATGAACAGTAGCTATGATTCACGCGCGCCGTTTATGTGAGAAGCAGAAAGTTCATGCTTTATGGTGAGATTAGATTATCGTTGGCAAATACCAGAGTGAAACACGATAATTTGAATTTTTATACGATTTTTAAATACAGCTATATAATACGCACAGAAATCCGAAAAAGTAATCACTGGGGAAATTATTATTTTTTCGGACTGAACCAAAGAAAGGCTGAACTAACTCGTTTTACTTGCTTGTTTATACACAGGTTCCAACCTCCTTCCACTATAACCATACAATCCGCGAAAGGTCTGGCAGAAAACAGGGCATTGAGTAGATCGTCAGCACTGTTTCCCATTGTAAAAATGGGCAAAAAAGTTATAAATTATTTATAGAAAATTATATATTAAAAACTTGTCTATATCGGTGTCCTAAACATGTCAGTTCACACTTCACGCATGCAAAACAAATGAAATTCAGAAAGCAAAAACAAATCATGACAAATGACAACATTCAATTGGATTGGTTGACACAATAACCAGTCAAAGTCACTAATTTCTGGGTGCTATTGTCTAAGTGCACACTCAGCCTCGCCTTCTGGATGGTTTAAAACCATCGGAACGCTAATGACCCACTGCACCATCGGTACGTGTGTTCAAAGGGCTCAAACCTTGGCTGCTATGTGGGAGATATAGTAATTACTGTTTTTTATATCTTGGGAAGTTTCATACATCCATATTTATTAAGATTCAGTTTGTTTTTTAAATCTGTTGCTAACCTCCAGAAAGAGTCTGCATCATCATCATCATCATCATCATCACTTTCCTGGTATATGCCCTCAAGGGGTATTCAGGCCATGACAGCAATGATTAAGTTTACATTATTAAACTCGCACGTTTCATCTCGCAAAGCATATCTCCCAGCAGAAAACACGCAAATAAGAGTTATAATACACTATCAGATAGAATTAATCTTCCTATGAGAGCATTCATTAGCTTTCAGAGAACGCAAGTTACTTGGCCGTGACAGGCCATTTAGCCTAAGATTTCAAACATTTTGTAACATTTTTAAGATTCATTTCAAACATTTTGTAACATTTTTAAGATTCATTTCAAACATTTTGTAACATTTTTAAGATTCATTTCAAACATTTTGTAACATTTTTCAGATTCATTTCTAACATTTTGTAACATTTTTAAGATTCGTTTCTCCATGTTTCATGTGTGCTTTAATTCATGCACTCTATGGTATCCATGAGAAAGCAGATATAAATGAGTTATGGTCCACGCCAAATAGATAGTAGATTCATTTTTAAGTTCACTGTTTTCGGTGGAAAACGGAAAAAAACCTCCATTCTAGTAATCATACTAGAAAAATATATACAGTATTTCTATAGATTTGACTATTAAAGCCCTTTTTAATATTTTTTTATTCATAGTTTCCCATAACATTTGGCTCATATATGGAAGCAAAATCCAAAATTTTGCTTTAATTGCTTTAGGTAATAAATAAATCTCTGACATGGACATGCTAGCATATCGAAAATTCCCATACAATATCTGAAATTAAGGTTTCAGAATCAAATTAAATACAATTACAAAAAAAGGGAGAAACGGACTTTTGGGCAGACATTCGTCTTTTGTTAGAGTGACATAATAGCATTGTATAGGAAACCATAATCAAATGAATAAAAATGCTTTCCCATATACTACTGAAAAGTTCAAAACATTTTGAACTTTTCTGGACAATAGAAGTGAGAGAAACTACATTTTCCCACCACCACTTAGCTTATACAATAACAAACTTTTTTATTTGCCTTTACAACAATTTTATTAGCAAATGAAGATTTTTTTGGGGGAGAGCTTTTTTGGCATTTAAGTTCCATTAATGAAATGAAACTAATATCCATAAATAAGACAGAAAAATAGAAAGTTATAGAAATATGAAAATATAAATAAACAACGAAGATGCAGACAAATGAACGAGACAGAGACCTTACGTTAATACTGTATTTCATATCTTCCTCAATTTCATTTTAAGTACAAACAATTATTGATGGGTTCGAATCACACTGTGGCATGCATGCTCGTAAAATTCTTTAGGAAATATATTATTTTCATCGCCCAGTATGAGACCATTATCCTACTTAATGGCGGACTAAGTGGATCGAAGAAGTACAGTTTGATATGTACAGCATTTCTCTTTTAGCATTAATAGTTTTGCTAAAAATAGCAATACGATTCCTTAGTAAGTATCAGATGGAGAGAAATCCCATTAGCGAGTGTGCATTTTCCTTTCGTCGAAGGTAACAAACATCTCCAACTCTGTAGCACTTTTGTCACTTTCTTAATAGATTTCTTTCAACCATTAACAGTAATACTTCATTTCTCACGACAATAATAATTTCCTGCATTTACAATTCGACTCATTGCGTATTCTGATAATTTTGAACATTAAAAAAAAAAAAAACAGAACCGAATTTCATAATATAATTTTGCGATAACCTGAAGCTTACCTTTTGCTAACCGATTTCCCTAGAACACAGCAAGTCAACGAATAAATGTAATTTTGCTTTTGCTCTTTTTTTTTTTTGAAATGGAAATCCATTTCAGAGACAACGAAGTCAAAGCGGAAGATCTCCGTAATGAACTACAAAATAATAATAATCATAATAACCATGGAGACACCGTAATAATATTCATTATTACGATGTCTCCATGGCGTCAAGACTGATTGCGGGAAACCCTACATTGACACACCAACCATTATTCACATAATACTTATCATACTTCTTAAATTTATTCACAGACGAAGAGTTCACAATCACCTCTGGTAACGCATTCCACACATTCACCACCTCCAAGCAAAAAATCTAGTCCTAACACCCTTGTTAACCACCCTCTTACACAATCTCCAGGTATGACCCCTCGTTCTCTTCCTTCCTGCATTGTTCAGAAAAAAATCATCAGTATCAATCCTATAAAACCCCTTCAATAATTTATATGCCTCTCTTCTTCTATGTCTATCAGCTAGTTTTTGGAGCCCACAGATCTTCAATCTTTCCTCGTAGGAAACATTCCAGAGACCTGTAACAATCTTTGTAACTCGCCTCTGGATCCTCTCCACCATATTCTCATACTTTTTTACACTTATCTGGTTGAAGAAGTTATTATATCTCTTTATAAGGAGTTAATACGTCCACATCTGGATTACTGTGCTCAGGTCTGGTCGCCCTAGAGTCCTTGGGAATGAGGAAGTGGTAGAGAAGATTCAGAGGCGAGTGAACAAGTTGGCAAGTGGTCTGTGTACCCCTACGTAGATTGATTAACAGTTCTGTGGATTGATCCAAAGTTGGCTGATAGGCAGAGAAGAGGGAATATGATAGAAACATTTAAATTACTAAAAGAATTTTACAGGATTAATGCAGGGGGAAATATTTAATCGGCTGGCTTGTGGTGAAAGAACAATGGTCATCCCTAGATTAAGGAAGAGTTTGGTTAACAAGAGTTAGAAGACTAGATTTTCTGGTTGGAGAGTGGTGAACAAGGGGAATAGGTTGCCAGAGTCAATTGTGAGTGCTTCGTCTGTCAATGAGTTCAAGGAGAAGTATAATAGATATTGTGTGGATAGTTTTGGTCGACGGCGATGAATCTTCGGACTCCACGGAGGTGCCATAATAATAATAATAATAATAATAATAATAATAATAAACTAAGGACAGGTTGATGGTCTGGATTGCCGCATGGATAGAGCGTCTCCGCTTTCACGTGGGTTCCCATTGAGATCTCACTGTATCATGGGTATTTGTGAATTAATTTAGGTGGTTAATGATTTTCGTCGCATTTCAGAGTTCCGGATTATTTAATTCCTTTATCTCACCCACGATAATGGACTATAAATTTACAACCTTCTTTCGCAAGAGGATAACATGCACGCACACGCGCGCGCGCGTACGCACACACACACACACACACACACACACACACACACACACACACACACACACACACACAAAAAAACTTCTTACCTAAAAGTGACAACAAAAAGTAAGTCTATTCCTAGTGATCAGCTGATACTGGTATTGTTGGAATATCAGAAGTAGTAAGTATGTGGCCAGAAAAATTTTTTCTGGCCACATACTGCGTTTACTACGTTCTCTGGCCGGTTTTTCTTTTCGATTAAAATGTTTCTAAGAGGAAAAAGTTTACTACCCCCCCCCCTGCATGAGATCGTATAGATATGAATGATAGTGAAATGAACAGTGTAGGTGTGAGTATGGATGATCCTGATGACGATAGTACCTAAATCAAAAATCTACGTATACTAGATTTCGGTAACACTAGGGAACTTCGATTAATTTTCAGTTCAATCTAAGTACAAAGTACTACTTAATCAGAAAATTAATAAATCCAGTTGGATCGGAATGTGAGAAAAATAAAGTGTATCGTGGTGGTAAAAATACTCATGATAATAACGCCTAAAAGAAGAGGTTAAAAGAAGTTATACTGGTTATGCTGGTTTAAAAGAAGACGAAGCATCCTTTAAAGGATATTGAAACTTGAGTTTAAATCCCAATAGAATGCAGGAAATATTTATCAGTTATTTTTAATTGATTAGCAAGGTTCTCGTTTCAGAAACCCAGATTTTTATTCTTTCCGGAAAAAAAAAAGAATCGCGTTAATAAACAAAGCTGACTACAGAAATAGGATTAACTACTATTTGATTACCACAATTATATTTATTACAAGCTAAGTTATTGGCAGTATTATCAAATCAATGGGGCTTATCCTTACTGGGAAATGGGATAAAAAAGTCTTGCGATAAAATACCTCCGATAAAATGCCCCTAGAGTAAACTGGCGTTGTGACAAGTTTACTGCGATAAAACTCCTTTGCGATAAACTGGGACTTAGGTAGTACCGTGGTAAAAAGGACTCCACGATAACAGCAATTTGATAGAAATTGTTCTGCTCTTGCGACAAACTTCAGCAGTACATGGTATATGGCTCATAAAATGCACTGCAATAAAAACTGCGATAACTTCGCTGCAATAAAATGGTTGTGGTATGTTAGCGATATACACGGTATATGTTTCATATGCCACTGACAATTTAAGGAATACCAAAAGTACCAAAAAAAAAGTTCAAGCTTGATAGTATAAGTAATTAAAGATAGGGTAAAGTTGAAAGTTCTTTAGGTTTTTCTAAATGAAATTTTAATTACATTTTCACTACTTAAATGAAAATTGAGTCAATGGAGACTTTCTTTCATAGAGGAAACTAACTCATAAAAGCGATACACAGTACAAGATATGTGATAATCGAAGAACAATCCCTTATTTGTCGGTATGCTTCTAATTCAACTTCGAAAGGGAACAGAAAGTGTACTTTTTTAACAATAGAAAATGCATTTCTGTGTTGTTCTGGACTTGTAGAATACAGTACTAACTATTCTAGAATACATTGTTCGCAAAGACATCACTATAGATGATGTCCTTTGGCTGTAAAGATATGGGTTCAGATCTCTTTTAGAACGCGAAGAATCTTAATAAAGGTTCTTTATCTAAAGGTGGTCTTATATGGAGGTTGACCAGCTTGGAATATCCAATTTTTGAACCTGCAATACAGACAAACCCTTCAGAGAACACCTACAACTGACATACAAGATTACAGAAAAAAATTATTGTTAATATTAATAATATAGATATCCGCGCTGTTAGCCTAGTGGCTTTGCGCTTCGCAACCATATGCCTGGGGAAGGAGTGTCCTAGGTTCGATTCCCGTCGACGACGTGAGGAGCTTAAAGATCTGCCATGGCCCAGTTAGACGGACGTGGACAGCAGGTTTTTTCCGTCAGTTTATCTGGGGTTTTTCATCCAGAAATCAGACAAAACAAACCGGCCCTGTGAACACACAGGATACAGTCATAAGATATAGTACGGCAAGGAAGGCAACGGAAATCATCTTGCTCATAATCATCTTCCTAGTATATAGTAGCATATAGCTACTCCCACCAGCCGTATGGCAGAAGGGAATAGAATAGATAGATAGATATGATGAAATATGGAACTATGATGAATATATTACACGAAAAATATATGGCTTTTTCTTATCGAGATACTAGAATTTCTTTATTTTCTCTTTTAATACTATGAAACTTGCTTGCACTATGTGCAAGTTATGATTTTCTTCAACAGATTGCTAATTTCCCTGGACAGAATGTCTTTACGTTATCAACTGTTTTGTCGCACTTTCCTTAGCATGATTCAAACATCCCCCACCTTTTTAAACAAATTCTTCAAACAAAGACATTCTGTCCAGGGAAATTAACAGTCTGTTGAAGAAAATCATATAACTTGCAAACAGCGCAAGCAAGTTTCATAGTATTAAAAGAGAAAATAAAGAAATTCTATTATCTCAATAAGAAAAGCCATATACGAGTATTTTTCGTATAATATATTCATCATAGTTTTTTTTGCTTGTTTTCAGAATAACATTTCCATTCGTGTGGAGTGCTTTGTTAGAGTCTTCCACTTGTCATGATGGTCATATTAAAAGAAATTCTATACGTCATTAAGAAGGTGCATCTTCTGTTTTTCTTAAAGATGCACTGAGTCTGACTTATTCGACGTGGAATTCAGCAGAATGGTATACTGGATAAGCAGGCTGAACTGACTGGGTATCTCGTTCTTTACAACTTGTTATACCAAACATTTTATATAGTGATAAAAAAAGAGATGGAATGTTATTCTGAAAACAAGAAAAAAAAGCTATGATGCAATATGGAACCGTGATGAATATATTATACGAAAAAGATATGGTACTTATTTGTATTTGTGCCCATCACTAAAGAGATAAACGGATTAAAACCCGTAAGATCATTATAATTAACAGTTATCTGCAATGATACCACAGGAGCACATATATTCGAGCAGTGCGAAGCAAACCAACCACCGAAAGCGATCCATATTGCTGCTCATAGTCACATGACACTACTTTTTTAATTAAACGAATAAAATGTTATGCTTTTAGCTATTTATCATCACTAAGCATTAATTTCCAAAAAAAAAAAGAAGCAATACAGAACAGATTAACAATGGCGTCTGTTTTGAAAGTCATGAACCTACTTATCGTCCGCCTAATTGGCCACGTGGTTAGGGTATCCGCTCTCCAACCACTTCCACGTTTCCCACTGCTCCGCCCATTAGGAGTCTGAAGTGGCATAAAAAAGTTGTTCCTGGAGACTCTCGGGAGATCCAACGTGAAAATGTTTTTATCACATTTCTAGCCATCCTACTGTTTCTGTAATTTTCGAGGGAAGATATTCTGTTTGACACTTTTTTTAAACAGTATTTTTTGAGGAGTAATTATTATAATGGCGACCCTTCTTGGACACATCTTTTAGTACAATACAGTTACATATATTCGACTTAAGGAACATCATAACGCATCTCGGTGCACATACAGCATACCGTTAGGATTAATCCAGGATGATAATAAGGAAAGATAGATTTATTCGTTGTGATTAAAAATTGCATAGTAAAATAGAATAAAACGATTAGTTTCCTCGCAGATTACTTATGGCTTCTTCAGCTTAAAAATATATAATTATGCGGTAAACGAATACACTGTTAAAAACAGTGAAAAATGGACTAATGTATAAGCATTTTCATTAAGAATGTACGCTTCTCTGATCTAATTATATAACAAAACAACCCACATCTAAATGCAATTAATGACAAATAAAATCATTATTTAAGAAGAAAAACAACGGCTATTTTTTTCTGGCAAAGTTAATAAATAAAGGGGATAAAAATCCCTTATTGTTTTTCAGCCAGTATGCGAAACTCTAAAGATCGAAAACTACGATCTAAGCGTTTCATGCCGACGTACTATCGGCGAATCCAAGCATAAGTGACCATTTGGTAGTACCACACCAAGGCAACTTTTTTTTTAAATCATTATTTCTCGTTCTCTCATTTTCGTCATTTCAATCCATCTGTCCTTCTCTACTCATATCTCCCCCACTTTCTCCAAATATAATTTTGTGATATTTATTTTCCATGGCCTACCAGTCCCCATACGATATTACATTGGCTTTAGCACTAATTTCCAGAGGGATTTCAACAACGCTGGAAGATTTAATATTTCTTTCTTGTTCCCTTTTCTATAAATGCCGCAAGCAAACGACTTCAAGAACGCCCTGACGTTTTCTTTGTTACTATAATCGAACTGCCACGATGAGAGATAAAACGTACGTGGAAAGCAAGATAGCCTTTCTTCTCCCCTGTGTATTTTGTGCCATTTCCTGGCTTCTGTTCTTCCTTGCTTCACAAAATATGGTTTTGAGCGTCTTCCAGATTCCTTTCTTGTACACTCTGACAGTTTCCCAGTAAAGGAACAAAAGCTGTTCAATTGGATATTCGGGAACAAATGTTGTTGTTGTGTTTTAGGTCCTTAAAAGCCCAAATGTAATTTATACCGAATTGATGCATTTTCTTGCAGTTTTGTTAGCCTTTCAAAACAGATGCTGACTAAAGTGAACTTGTAAAAGACTTGGTGTTCAAATTTCTTTTGCTGTAGATAAAGATTCGTTTATAAACGTTAGATCGACAACGTAATTTGACGACCTTTTAAAATAAAAATAAAATAAAGTTATAGGTTCTGTATAATACAATTTTATAATTCACAAAAGTGACTAAAAGAGGAATAAATAACATGTAAGGTGTTGTCCTTAAATGTTAAAATTTTTAAGACAAAAGAATGGTGAAGCCTACAAATCGATGCTTATCGAAAGGAACCTTCCATTCGAATGATTTAATTTGCTATACTGATTTCAATATCCATTTGGAAGGAAGATTTTTCAGAACCCGAATAGTTATAGCATTTCTAATAAATTCTGTATATATCGCCATCTTTCTTCCACTAGGAAACTACCATAGATATTACATGTATACGTTATTTATACAAGCTCTTGATAACATGATTATCATCCACGGATATAGTGTGATATTTTAAATGCTAAACATAAAATAAAACAATGGTGCTAGATCTGTGACTTTTTTCACGATACAAATAATCCTCGCCGTAATACCTTACTGCTTAGTAGAACATGAAACTCCAAAAAACTCATATATTCGCCTTTCATCAGTACATTTTTTTAGTTCCACTTATAACCGAACATACGCAGAGCAAAAAAAAGGTACTTACAAAAAATAGCAAATACTGAATTAAATAAGAATAATCAAAACAGTTATGTATCGTACTTATTTATTTATTTATTTATTTATTTATTTCATAAGCCTTTTATTCTAATAGGAATTTTTAGTTTTATTACAAACTCTCGCCATTTCCATGACAAATAGTTAATATTAATAAATAAATTCGCATACATCAATTGATAGTTATTTTAGTCATTATACACTTAAAACAACATCCCTGCTTGCCTTATTTCATGTTCCGTTTTCGTACTGTATCTAAGGGATAACAGTCCTTAGATCTTAAACCTTCAGACAATACAATATTACAGTGTAGCACACCCAACAGTGCATCCTATCTGTGTGCTGTTTTTCTCATTAACGTGAAATCTTCCAATTACTCCATCGAAGAAGCAAATAATTGGACACCTGCTGGCTCTAGATTTCAGAGATCTTTAAAGACTCAAATGGAAGAAGGATGGGTTCTGATAATGGAATCGAAAGAAAAATGGATCGTTAATATGTTTCACTTTCAGAAATTCGCAGCAAACATTGAACTGACAATCTTAGCCTTTTCTAGCCAATATTCAATTAAAGGTAAATAAACTGAGTACCACCAGATGGTGTGCTATTTTCACCTTTAATTACGGCCACTAACTCGCTTAAGTGTTTACTCCTGTATTCACCATTTAATGCGATCTGCAGAAGAGAGATTGATTTTACTCTCATCGAGAAAATTTCTCACTGCTCTGGATGAGCACCGAGGAGGTCGTTAACCCGGAAGAAACAGATAGTTCAGTAAACTATTACCTCGGTGTTCTTGCCTGGAGATCTCAGACAAGAAATATTGTCTGCTTCCTACCTTCAATGAGCTCTATTTATCTTTAAAAGCAGCGCAACTTTCGCGATGAAAATTCTCTTATAACGTTTCGTAAATGAAACACTAGCTTCAGAGGAAATTCTAAGGAGAATTTAACTTTTCCTTCTATCATTGGAGAAAAGAAGGTGGGTGGGTGGGATTTCAATCAATTTACAAATTCCTTGCTGCATATCTATCTAAGTAATGTAAATGCAAAAGAAATATTGACGGTGGTAATGGAATCCAGTCCTAGAAATTTATTCTTCTATTCAACCACACAATAAATTCACAAAATAAGCCTTAAACATTTCATCAGAAAGATTCCATCGCTATTATTGTTATCACATAAAAAATTATCTGCGCACAGTATGAAGCTAGACTGTCGACAAGAGCACCCTTAGACACGTGAATTATATTTTCATATAAAAGAAAAGAATTAGACTATTTATATTGTCAGTATTTTTATTGTTACATAATTTCCAAGTAATCACAATGAAAGACATCGATCTGAATTAAAACTTTACTTTGTCGACTGTGAAATGTTTTGTTAGGTAATATTTGTTTCTGTTATTTTTGAAGCAGTATTGCATCAAAAGGATGCCGACAGCAAACTTGCCTAGTTCCATAATTTATGGAACTAAACAATAGAATAGAATTGTCAATGTAGAGATTATTCTGTGTGATATTTGAATTACAAACTTGAAGGACTGCATTAGAGAATAACCATTTGTATGATCCAAACCAAAAGTTATTTCAAAAGCACCTTTCATTTCTAGTTTTATTGTATTATCTTCTATCTCTTTGTTCTTTTTCAAAGAAAAGTCATTTGCATAGTTCCAGCTTGACAGATTTTTTTTGGAATTCGATATTTTTACATCCTAAATAAATGCTCTTTTCATCTCTTTTTTTCTTTCTTTCAATATATATATATATATATATATATCCCTTGGTCGTTTCATTTAAACAATACGTATCAAAATCTATTCTGATACTTTTATTTTCTCTATTTCAATTTGTACATCTTTTAACTGTTCTTAAAAAATCCCTGTCCCCTGCATTTTACTCTGATTTTTCTTTTTAATTGTCCATATTTCTGTACCATATAATAGAACAGGAATGACCATAGAATTTAAGTTGGGTTTCTAGTCTTTTATTATTATCCAAATCCTTTTAATTACTGCAGAGGTTTTCGATTTTTTATCTATATCTCCATCTTTTAGATATGTTGTAATATTATCATACAACCTAAATAATTAAATTTTATCAGTTCTTTTATTATTGATCTTTTACAACTTTCTGATATAATCTGATCTTTGCCTTTAAATGACAGGATTTTTGTATCTCTTTGTGAGATGTATAGACTGTTGTTGGTTTACTTCATTTAATTATAAACCGAACTTTGAAAGTTATGTTCATTATTTTGCATTTCATTATTTCATTTTATCTTGTATCCTGTAATTATTATTATTATTATTATTATTATTATTATTATTATTATTATTATTATTATTATTATGATTATTATCGAAATAGAGCAACTTTCTATTGTCATTTTTACCATATAAGTCTTGATAGTTTTAACAGTAGAATAGCCCTGCTTTTGAAAATCAGTTTCTGGCACAAAAAGTAGGTTTTAATTTACAGTCACTTCTAATATGTATTTACTTTAAGTGTATGAAATGCTTTAAAACATTCTTTTATTTGATTGTAAATTCAGTTTAATTAACTGACTCCAGAAATGAATTAAACTTTCCGTTCTGTATTTTGCATATAACTCTTTATAAGTTCAAGCGTATTTTGATTGTTTATTATCGGAGGTTAAATATAACAATTTTAATATATCATTGGAATAATTAATAGTCTTAATATTCTCACAAAAGACCTATGCAGACCTGTGGAAATGGTTTGCATTCATAGTGCTAGGCCGTCCGAAAAATCGTCTAAGTTCAACTGTAGTAGCGAATAGAGGAACTTTGAAAAAAAAAGCTAGATTGTCGCCTAGTTCAAGAAGGGTCGAAGAGAAGAAACACTCAAAGAACGTTTTTTTTTTCTTCGACAGGTTTCCGAGTTAGGCAATCTTTTTACAGTAAGTAGGTTTCTTTGTACCGGAAAAACTCAAGTTTTTCATCCTGCAACTCAAGAAAAACGAACGTAGAACTCATCTTATTTCAGATAATAATATATAGTGTGGGTTAAAGACCACGAGGTGGCGGAAGTTGTCTGCCAAACTCTCTGTCTGCCGAAAAATATATATATTATCTTTTTATGAAGGAAATTTTAATGCAGTTCAAGTGCTTAAAATCAAAACCAAATTGGCCTCATTTATATTTCTTGTACTGCAAATATTTAAAATATTTTAAATATATTTAAAAATGACTGCATAATTGAAACGATGGAATTTTCGCGAAATATTTTATGATGGCACTCAGCTACAGCTGTTTGTTTCGCAAACTTCATTAGAGACGCGCAGTGAATTATATCCAATTACATAGGTGAACCTCAAGGGCTCACTTTAGTGAGTACGAGAGAAGATGCGCCTTGGACAATGTTGTATGCAGATAACATCTTGCTGTGTGCAGATTCAAGAGCAGCGGGAACTGAACTGGAAAGATGGAGAAAAGTACTGGAAGAGAGAGCTATGAGACTGAGCAGAAGTAAGACAGAGTATATGTGTTGCACAGTGGGCGGCGGCCAGGTGACAGACCTAGAGCTGGAAGGAAATGCCATCAGGAAGGTGAGGGACGTTAGATACTTAGGTTCAACAGTGGAAGAAGATGGAGAAGCTGAGAAGGAAGTGGGATGCAGGATACAAGCGAGTTGGAGGAACTGGAGGGAGATGGCTGGAGTGTTATGCGATAAGAGGGTGCCGATCAATCTGAAAGGCAAAATCTATAGGACAGTAGTGAGGCCAGCTATGACGATGCTACATAAACTGTGGCCCTGAGGAAAAATAACATCAGCAGGATGGAAGTAGCAGAGATGAGAATGCTTAGGTGGATGTGCGGTGTGACCAGAAAGGATCGCCTGAGAAATGACTATGTGAGGGGAACAGTGAAAGTTACGAACTCAGGAGCGAAGATACAGGAGGCAAGGTTGAGATGGTTTGGTTATGTGATGAGGAGGGAGGACGAATGTGTGGGAAGAAGGGTCATGCAGATGGATGTGCAAGGAAGGAGGAAGCGTGGGCGGCCAAAGAAGAGATGGAGGGAGCTGGTACAAGAGGACTTGAGGATGAAGAACTTGGATGTGGTGACAGCCCAAGACAGGAGGATGTGGAGGAGACTCATCATCAACAGTGACCCCACTTAAGTGGGAGAAGCTGCAGAAGAAGAAAGAAGAAGAATCGATCTGCTGTGCATTATTAACTTGCAAAATCCATCACCTCTAATAGATTTTTACATTTTCCCTGACCTTTCATTCATTGAAACTCAACTTACAATTTAGCAACGCTAACCATGTGTTGGTACATTATCATTTTGCGAATATTTTCCTGTCTCTATGCATATAATGCATATAAAGAAACATATAACGTAAATACAGAACAATTAAATATCATACTTTGGACATAACATCAGTCTGTTAGAACTGAGACAATAAAAAAAAAATTGATGATCATCCAAGAAAGAAAATTGTAAGATGAATTTCAATGAATGAAAGGTCAGGGAAAATTTAAAAATCTATTACAGGTGATGGATTTTGCAGGTTAATAATACCCAGCAGATCACCAACTGAAAATCATAATTGAGATTGGTTATGAAAAATAAATATGTTATGATGTATATGTTAAAATAGATATGTTATGAAAACGATTTTTTATATATTTTACGAAATCTTCGATATATTTCTGCTACAAAGTAAGTTGCGGCTTTATACCATCCATAATTTAGGTTGAAGGGAAATGCGTGCGGGACAGTAAATAAAATGCGATTTCTAGTTAAAATTAAATTTTCGAAGAGAAGTTCAAACCTCGTGAGTGAGACTATGAGGTTTAGATTCCTTTGGGCATGGTCGCAGAAGTTACGGGAAACTTTAAATCTGCGACTCCAATACTTGCAGTTTTCGGAAAGTGGATTTGCTCAGTTCGATTGAACTGCTAGGCAAGTCGCGAGCACACAATAATTGGCATTAAAATACCTATAAATAGCTGTGAACCAGAGAGAGAGAGAGAGAGCTTTTAGAGACTGCTACTGTCTGTTATTAACTATGATTACAAGCAAATTCATTATCGAAAATGTAAAATTTAAGAAAAAAAATTTAAAAAAAACTTTTTTTAAAAAAAATTTCGTGTCCTTGTTAACAAAGTTACAATTCTGTAAGTTCGTTGTTAGGATTAATATAAAACAAAACATGGATTCTTTAGTAGTTCTTGTTTGTCTGCATGCTTTTTGATTTCTAAGTCATGTTTCTCGTTTTTGTTTCTTCACGTGCTTTGAATAACGATGACTTATTATCCTTTTACTGGACGAACGCAGCCCTTCGCAAACCAAACACGTAGCTTTATTATCAACAGGAATAAAAAAAAAAACTCTTATGCCAATTTTATCGGAATTCATATGGTGTGTTTATTTTATGCTGAGATCCATATTTATGCTTCTTTAAGCTCGTGTTAACAAAGAAATTTTATACCGTGAAAACAAGATTGATGTAACAATCAGAGAAAACGCACGTAAGCGCAGTTAGAAATAACACGAAAAAAAAACAAACGAAACACAAACAGGATTTGCTAGATTATTACCTCTGAATACATTGCATACAGTTCCATATTTATGAAAGAACAGCTGTTTGGATTTAGAATTCTGCAAATCGATCGAATTTAATCCAGTGTTTCTTCAACACAAAAAAAAATCGCAGTTTTCAAAGAGGTTGTCTAGAAAAAACATACATGGAAGAAAAGAGTTTTCACTATTTCACAATTTTCTATTTTTTTTTCATTATATCTTGAAGGTTAAACAAAATTATCTACTTTCTTTTACTTTTGATGAATTCATTACACATCGAAAATCTAGGGTTACAGGTTGCCTGAGAGTAGAAATTTCTCCATCCCTTGGATGCTTTAAAAAAGTGATTTTGTGAGATGCTATCCTGAGATAATAATAACTGAATTCACCCCATTCAAGACATTGACATATGGCTGTTATAAATCACAATCCATGAAAATGATATTTTTATATTCTGGAGATAGTTCAGGAGGAATACCCATTTTGGATACCATATTTTAAAATTATCTTTAATTTGTAATGGAGGGATTTATTATATAGTGCCTATAGTTTTTATAGAGTAGAGGCTTCCATCACGGACCTGTTCTGACCTCTGTTAGTAAGGCGACTTCGAAATTGATATTACCATAGAGAAAATAGTAGCTGTGACTCACTCATAGTATATTATAATAATGCAGTGTTTTTCCAAGCTATGGAGAGCATTCTCTTAAGAGGAGGCGCAGTTATGTTCCATATTATAATCACATTCCTTTGCAATGCTGTACTACTACTATGTATAATATTATTTGCAGTAATATGGAGTGCATTATTTGCAGGGCCTCTCGGAAATTTATTCATGAATCCATTACTTTAAACTAAGTAGATATTTTATTCAAATTTCTATTTGACAGAGAATATACAAGCAGCAACGTGAAATCTTCATTTCCAAATCATCATAGGTGTATAAATTAAGTGCTATAAATTATACGTTGTACATATTTCACTTGAATCAGATTTTTATTCTTGTTGAGAGGCTTATACGCTGGTTAAACATGATAACTAATATTTAAGGAATTGACAGCGTATACTAGAAATATAAATTAAATTTGGATGCATGAGCCTGCCCCAAATTTGGGAAACAATTATCAGAAGAACTTCAGCCCAAAGGCCAAGAACCACCAATATAGCCCGCCAGGGGCACCATCAGGACTTTAGGAAAACGTCAGCTTCCTAGCTTCAGTTCTCATTTGTTGTTATGTAGTACTTGTGTGCACGTGTCTTTGTATTAAGTTCCCAAGAAGATGGCAATGTGACGTTTGCCGAAATATCGGAAAGTATATATTAAAGTTTATTTAATTTATATTTCTAGTATACGCTGTCAATTCCTTAAATATTAGTTATCATGAATCAGATTTTATACGACAAAAGTACGGCAAATCACTGTTTTATAAATAAAAAAACTTATACTTAATGACCAAAATTTAATGATTTAGCTAATAAAACAAAGATATCACAATTAATATTTTAAATGCAGTTTAACTAAAAATCGCCACTCCGGTTATGCCCATTAATAACAATGCTCTGTGCTAGTATTTGTAAATTAAGAACACAGCAATTTAAGAAACAAGATCAAATATTAATGATTTTAAATTATATATAAATAATAAATTTGATGATTTAGAGCTATATTATACGAAACAGATGCATTAACTTTATGAATCAAGTGTTTTGTCTGACAACTTTTAGGTAACCCCTTAATTTTGTCATGGATCTCTGACAAAAGAAACCTTTATACACAAACAAATTTATTCAGAGTTCAGCGTTTTGCTTCTTCTTCTTTAGACTTACATTGCGTGGAAAGAAGTCAACGGATACACCCACGGACAAGGTGCACCATGCTGTGTAATGAGTCACATGTTTGTAGCCGGTATAAATTGGACGAATATGATGTTCTCAAGTCAGTGCAACTGTGTTAGGATTTCAAACAGGTTTTGATAGGATGCCATGTTGCAGGCCTATATGTTCGGCAAATTGTTGACAAATTGGGCTATCCCAATTAGTGATATCATACCGAGATGGAAGCACAGGGAATCAACTGTAAGTGTTACCCGCAGTGGACAATACACCACACTCACCAAACATGACCGTAGGGTGCTACGAAGAATAATATCTAAAACCGCCATTCTTCGGCCAACACGTTGAATATGGAGTTTCGGGCATCGACTAGAACACGAATGTGCACAAAACATTCAGAACCGAGGCTCATAATATGGGTTTCCATGGTAGGACTGCAATATGCAAGCTCCACATTACCTAAACGAACATGCGTCGTCGTCGTCAGTGGTGCAAAGAGAATGTACAATGGGATGTAGAAGCTTGAAAAGATGTGTTATGGAGAGACGAATCAAGCGGCACCTTCCACCGAGCTGATGAACGACTGTGGGCGTTTTGCAGGTGCCCTGTGTAACGTCTCTTACTAGAGTGCGTAATTCCAACTATGAAATTCGGAGGTGGCGGTGTGATGGTATGGTCCTGTTTTTCCTGCATCACAAACAGAGGTCTGAGGCCACGAACAGTGAACACTGAGAGGTATTCGACATTCTGTAATTACTACTTTGTGATGTTTCTACGGAACTAACCATCATTGTCTCTTTCAGCAAGTCAATGTACTGTGTCATAAGGCTGTGCTGTTTTAACTGCGTGTTTGTGGACGTGAACGTCACCACATTTGATTGGCCTCCATAGAGCCCTGAACCCTATTGAACATCTATACAACCTATTGAACATTAATACCGTGTTCGATCTACTTTAGACGGAATTACAGCACATATGCGGTTTGGCATAGATTCTACAAGGTGTTGGATTGCATCTACATCTATAAAATACCAGGTGATCACTGGACAGTCCTTTTACTGGTTCAGATTTGACCAAAAAGAAATTTGCTCCAAGATTTGCTTTTCTAACATTTACCATACATGTAGGTTCACATCCAGGCTTTGTGGTGCCAGGAAAGATGGTGGAAGTGGCTGTCATGCTCGCTGAACCGCTGCTAAACAATTCTTGCGCAATGGACAGTAGCACTATCGTTCATGAAACACCTGCTGAATAAAAAATCAACATTGCAGGATGGACTTGATCGGCAACAATATTCAGATATCTTTGGAGGACACCTGAATTTCCAGCAATATCAGGAGACACGTTTCGTACCAACAGAACATGCTCACACTGTGATACCACCTCCAGAACCTACAGTTGTGTTTACAAGGCAAGCTGGGTTCATTGCTTCATGGGACTCCCGCCAAACTCTCTGCCTACCGTCGGTATAGAACAAGTTTCATCATGACTCATTGTGCCGCATGACTTTTTCCAGTCTTCCAGTGGCCAGTCATAGTGTTTCTGACCACTGTAGACGAACATTCCGGATCTTCGCAGAAATCAATGGTTTCCGTATAGGCATGCAACTGTCGATACTTTTTTTTTCACATTTGTTCTTACTGTCAATACTAGTCCTTTTCAATTCACTACACATAGTTCAGTGAGATATGGGTCGGGAACAGCCTTAATTAAATGCTCCGGTTTTTCCACCAATTAAACACCCGGGATATCTTACCTTTTGAGAAACCATTCAGCTCTGCTGTTTTCAAAATCACGGCTCTAGCCAGATGGGCACCCACAATAAGCCTTTATCGAACTCTGAGAGATCCTTTGTTTTTCCCATTATTGTGATCAACACTCTAGATGATTACTGTCGTCTAGCAGCATTCGTAAATAGTTGCCTACAACACGTATTGATGCACGAGATAAGTATTTTGCATATACGCTGCGTAAGTAACGTTTACGTATAAAGGTTTCTAATTCAGTGGCCAGTATGTGTAGAAGGGAAGGCATACTGCAGTGTATTCGCCTTGCGATTAGTTTCGATTTTTTTAAGTATCATTTCTTACCTTAATACTTATTCTCCCATAGTGTATTACTTTATTATTACGTTATATCTATCTATCTATCTATCTTCGCTCACATCACGAGTTTTAG
Organism: Typopeltis vanoorti; assembly: GCF_054136105.1. Classification (NCBI taxonomy): domain Eukaryota; kingdom Metazoa; phylum Arthropoda; class Arachnida; order Uropygi; family Thelyphonidae; genus Typopeltis; species Typopeltis vanoorti. Next base: position 76,798,908 of record NC_143562.1, on the reverse strand, counting down.
AAGACAGGCTCTAGTGCACTTTGGGGACAACACAATCAGCTCCATACCTAAAATAATCAACACGGAAATAGGTGGAGTACTCCACATCTTTTATATTACTGTTGCTTCTCAGTGCTTCTACTGTCACGAAGAAGATCATGTAAAGACGTTATGCCCGTATATACCCAAAAATGAGAAACAGGCTAACAATACTACCAACCCTAGCGGATCAGAAAACCAGAAGCAGCAAACATCCAACTCCCCCCAAAAATAGAGCATTCCTAATAAACAACAAAAGTCTCAAGAAAAAAAAAATCTCAATCAAAAACCAAGGAGACAAAATCAAGTGGTACTAACGAAATCCAGTTTTCGGAAGAACTTGTACCAATATCGATTAAAAGCCATCCTAGAGAAAAGGAAACAGAACACAGACAACTAGCTAACTGTGATAAAAATAAAAATAACAAAGAGGAGCAGGAACAAAAGCAGAAAAACAACCGATGACGAACCAGCGCAGCTGCAACAGAGAATCTTTGCCTCCAAACATTCCGGAACCCTCCCAACAGCCTGTAGAGATCGAAAACTTCTTTCCTCAGATGATGAAGAGGAAACTGAAATTGCAGGTCTTCCTCACACTGAAGGTCAACTAACAAATGAGCAGCTTCAGAGTTTTTTTAAGAAAATTCGAGGCTCTTCACAAAAACTACCGACAGTATACGACTAAATCGCCGACATCAGTGGCCTTATCACCCAGCTAGAAGAATTAAGAACCGTTCTGGCAAGAAAAAGAGGAAGAAAAACCATCAATCTCAGGAAAAGAATATACTACCTGATCAACGGGCTTCAATGCCAGCGGCAGCATAATTTTCCCTAAAGTAAGTGAGGATTACTCTGACAAAGAAAATAAACCATAAAATAATGAGTACCTTAGTAAACCTTCTCTCATTAAACTCTAGAGGATGTGCCACGCCACTGCGAAACAGTCTCGTCCGGCAGCATATCCTTGCCCACCAGCCAGAAATAGTTGTGCTGCCTCCATTCCACCAGCAAAACTTCAGATCTGCACTGGAAGACTGGCCATATAACATGCACCACTGTCCTGCCATACAACTTCATGGATCAGGAGTGTGCACTGGAATCCACATAAAAAGCACCCTAAAATTAGGAATAATCGATATCTTTCCTGGGCGTGCAATATATGCACTCATTATAACTCAGACAGGAAAGAAAATATATATTATCAATATATACATACCACAAAGGGAACAGCTTCCTGCAGGTACTAGAGTTCGTCCAAAACCACCTCATACTGGTAGGGGATTTCAACTACACTCTGTATCCTGCAATGGACAGGCAACAATGTTAAGAACATCAAATCCTCTCGCTAGCTCAGCTTCTCCAGGATGTAATCAATGACTACGAGCTGACTGATATCTTCAGATACCTACATCCACATAAAAACGTGTTCCTACTAGAGGCCTATACAAGGCACGGCTCGACAGATATTATGCACACATGCACACAATATCCTTCGTAAGGAGAGTCACATATCATCCATCTCATGCATCAGACCATGATTCCGTCCTTTTGAGCCATTGCATTTCTGGACACATCGGACACAATGGAGGAGCATATTGGATATTTAATAACAGCCTACTACAAGACACAGAATATTTCAGAACCTCCAAAAACTATATCGCAACTATCATCAGAGACATGCCTACTTCCCAATCAATTTCTTAGTGGTGTTCACTCTTTAGGACCAAAGTCAGGGTATTTACCCAAAGGTATAGTCATCAGAAAAATTTGAATGAACATTCAGCCTAAAAAATCTGTAACAGCAACAACAATTACATGATCCGGAATCTGAGGAATATCAGTTCCCAGAAGCCACCATACGCTCACACTTAGAGCACTCTGCAAGATGAGCACTAATAAGAGCACGACGCAAACACATTAACTTCGCAGATGCACCCACAAAGTATTTCTTCTCATTGGAAAAACGCCAACAAGAGTGCGCTACTATATCTCTGCTATAACAACAAACAACGGAAACATCATAGAAAATCATGATGAAATCCTTTTATATACCTTGCAGTATTACAAAAATTTATACCAAGCTAACTCAACATCCATGGATGCCACTGATAAAATTCTTTCCGATGTGAAAAGACTCTCACCAGCAGTGCGGCATAAGACAGAACTCTCCATCACGCTACACAATTTGACAACTACCTACACCTCCTTACCTAAAGATAAATCTCCTGGCATAGACGGACTCACCACTGAATATTACCAGTCCTTCTGGGAACAGCTTGGACCTATGTCGACGCCAATACCAATGGCTTCCCACTCAATATGACAACATCTGTTATTAAGCTTATTCCACAGAAAGGAGACGCGACCAAATTAGGAAACTGGCGACCCATCTCCATCATAAACACCGACTATAAAATAACATAAAAAGCCATTGCCAACAAACTTAAACGCGCTCCGAACGAAATAATTGATAGGTATCAGAGCTGTTCCATCCCTGGACGATCTATCCACGAAAACTTATACCTCATAAGGGATCTCATAAGCATAGTAACACTAACTCATGTGACACTAGACCAAGAAAAGCTTTCGACTGCATTGACACCCTTACATATTCAACTGCTTGAAAGCCTTCGGCTTTGGCTCAGGCATCATTCCATCTATTAATATGTTATACGCTAAAGCACACTTCTGCATGAAAATAAACAATAGACTCACCATGTCTGTACCATATAGCAGAGATATTAAACAAGGCTGTCCGTTTTGAGGTCCTCTTTACACAATTGCCACTGAGCCCTTTTTGCGTAGCGCAAACATGCTACTTAGGACATCCTTATCATTATCCTTATCATTATCCCTATTCATTATCCTATCCTTCTTTGTCACACCACTCATCCATCTCAACATCCGCATCTCTGCCACCTCCATCTTCCTCTTCTGTGCCTTTGTTATAGGCCACATCTCAGCGCAATGGAGCATTGCCGGCCTAACCACCATCTTATACAGCTTTCCTTTCATCTTACAACTCAGATGCTTGTCGTACAGGACTCAGCTCATATTCCTCCAGCCGCATGTTATTCGGTGCTGTATTTCCTCATCCAGGTCACCATTCCTTTCGACGACAGACTCAAGGTACTTGAGTTTCTTCCCTGAAGTTAACCTTTCACCCTGGAGTCGTATGATCATATCCTAGTCACTCCCCTTGACATATATTCGGTCTTTACCCGGTTAATTTTCATGCCTCTCTCCTCCAATACCTTTCTCCACTCTTCCAGGGTCTTTTCAAGCTTCTCTCGGGATGATTCGCAGAGAACAATATCATCGGCAAACATCATGCTCCCTGGCGCATGCTTCTTGACGTCCTCCACTAATACATCCATGAGATCAAAGAAGTAGGGGCTCAGAGTTGATCCCTGATGGAGCCCTACGACAATGGGGAACCCCTCTGTCATGCCGACACTAGACCTGACCTGAGTTTTCGTTCCCTCATACATCTCCTTCACCAACCTCACGTACTTTTTCAACACCTCCCCTTCTACCTCATACACCTCCATACCTCCTGTCTGGCCACTCTGTCGTACGCCTTTTCCAGGTCTATAAACACCATATGTAGCTTCACCTTCATCTCCCTATATTTCTCCATCAATCGCCTTAGCGCAAATATTGCATCGGTTGAACCTCTTCCTGGCATAAATCCAAACTGCTCCTCACCAATTTTTGTTTCCCGCCGTATCCTTCCTTCAATTACTTTTTCCCATATCTTCAACGTGTGTGACATCAGCTTGATCCCTCCATAGTTGCCACAATCTTGAATATCTCCTTTTCCCTTGTAGATTAGGACGAGAATGCTTTTCCTCCATTCCTCTGGTATCTTTTCCTGTTGGCTATTTTCTTCATCAGATCCCATAACATGTCTACGCCCTCGCTGCCCAAGCTTCTCCACACTTCTCCAGGTGTCTGGTCCGCCCACACAGCCTTTCCATTCTTCGTTTTTCTCAGTGCCCAATACACTTCCTCTCCGTTTATGTCCTGCACCGATCCTTCGTTTGCTTCTCCATCCTACACCTCTCTCTCTGATTCTCCCCATTCAGTAGATTCTTCCCATCTTCCTCTGATTTTGCCCTCCTCTTATAGTACTACTCCTGTGGCGTCCTTTATCTGCTTAACTGATGTTATGTCTTTCGAGGCCTTATCTCTAGCTTTCGCTATTCTCAACAACTTAGCTTCACCACCGTTTCTCTCCAGCACTTCATAAACCTCTTCAACTGCCCTCGCCTTCGCCCTTTCCACAGCTCTCTTTGCATTTTTCTTTGCTAATCTATATGCCTCTTTGTCGGCTCTGGTTCCAGTCATGTCCCATTTTTTCTTTGCCTCTTTCTTTTCCCCGATCTCCAAATGCACCTCCTCATTCCACCACCATGCCTCCTTATCCTCGGGCGGCCCCTTTCCTGATGTTATACCGAGCATCTCTTCCCCAATTTTTCTAATATTCCGACTATTTACGTCCCACCATTCTTCCACATCCTCTGGTAACTTCATTCCTTCCAATATCTTATCTTTAAACTCATTCCTTGGACCTTCCTCCTCCAATTTCCACCACTTTATTTTTCTATCTTTCCGCCACTTCGTCTATTCTTCTTTTCCCCTTTTATATCACAGTCTGCCACAACCAACCTGTGCTGAGCCGCTACACTTTCTCCGTTAATCACTTTACAGTTTTCCATCTCCTTCAGATGTTTCCTTCTGCACATAATATAGTCAATCTGACTAATCCTATCCCCGCTCTTATAAGTTATCAGGTGCCCAACTCTCTTCTTAAACCACGTGTTAGCTATAGCCAGGTCGAAGGCCACAGCATGCTCTACGGTTCTTTTACCTTCTTCATTTCTTTCACCACTACTCCAACCCCCGTGCACCCTTTCTTCACCACTTTGTCGCCTTCCTACATGCCCATTCAGGTCTGCTCCGACGATCACTCTCTCGCCATCAGGGATTCCCATTACTACCTGGTCTAGTCCTCTCCAGGATGCCTCTTTTCCGCCTCATCACAACCTACGTATGGAGCGTATCCACACACTATCACAGCTACGCTTCCTCCAATCTCAAGTTTAACACTCATAATCCGATCGTTCTTCCGGTACACCTTGCAGACTCGACCCTTCAGCTCCTTGTAGATGATGATTCCAACTCCGTTTCTTCCATTCTCATTCACTCCGCTGTAAAACAGTTTATATCCTTCCGCCAACAGATTTGCTTTAATGCCCTTCCACCTTGTTTCCTGCACGCACAAGATCTTCAGCTTCCTTCTTCTCATCATGTCTACTATCTCCCTACTCTTCTCATTCATTGTACCCACATTCAGCTACCTGATTCTTACTTTACACACTCCCTCTTTCTGTTGGACTCGCTTCTTTAGCCGAACCTGTCCTTGGTTCGGTAGCCCAAGCCCACTTCTCACAGTCCTCGGGCGACATAACTGCGCGTCGCTTACGGGGGACGCCCTAGCCGTTGTCCTTTCTCTGTTATTCGACATTTCATGGTTTTGGCATGTTTTTTTACGGCCGGATGCCCTTCCTGACGCCAACCTTCCCCATTTATCCGGGCTTGTGACCGACACTGAGATGGGCTAATTTGCCCTCCCCATTGGCTGGGCAATAATACTACTACTAATTATTAATAATAATGTCAGTAAAATAGTAGTTTATGAGATTGGCGATAATTAAGAAACTACTTCTAAATTTCCTGGCCCACTTTTTTTTACATATGATGCTTTACGCGATAACGTTTTTTTTTCTTCAAGGCATCGCCATGCATCTCATTAAGCAACTGATTGCTAATAAAACTTTATACCTCATAGCCATAGCGTTATAATCCTGGATTAAGGTTGCCTAAACATGAATTAAAGTCACTCTTCTCTCATTTGTATTGTAAAAAAAGAGATAGGTGCAAATTTCAGTAGTTGATAATCTTTGAATCTTATACATTCTTCTACCTATACAATACATAGGAGGAAATTCGTATGCAAACCGAAAGTCTTATAGCAAAAACATATAAAATAATTTTCAAATATACCAGATGTTATAAGTATTGGGGAGGCAGAAATAATACTACAGGCCTATCAATTAAAGAGAAAGGAAAATAAAAGCAGTTAATATTAATATGAGAGAGAGCAGACTGAAGCGGATGATATTAATGAGATATTTAAACGGACAGTATATTTCTAAAGTATTGTCGTGATAGTTCTGTGAAGCTACGTGAGTAAATCTACTAGAGCGGACACGTTCTTGAATTTAATAACAACTTTAGGGGATTTAGTGAGGGATCATATTAAATACTGTGACAGCGATCAATTGATTCTGGAGGGGGAACTAAGAATCAGGGGAAAAGTGATCATTAGAAATAATTTAGGAGGAAAAGATAACTTTGAGATGAGTGTGTAAGAGAATTAGGAAGAATTAATTAAAAGGCCGTGTTTGAAACAGAAGTGAGGCTAAATGCGAAGTAGGTAATGCCGAGGAACATCTTGCATAATTTAATGCATAACTTTAATTCAAAACGAAATTTCGTAAGAAAATCTGTCTACAGTGTCCACTGGGTGAATAAACAGTCGGGTAGCCTGCCTGGTTAGCTGAGCAGTTAGTGTACTTGCTCTCCTAACAGACCCAGTTTTCGAATCCCGCCTTGAGCATGGATGTTTGTAACTGTCCTTGTGTAGGAGGTGACTTTCATCACCCGAAGTGAGACCACTGCTCCACTTATTCGAAGTCTGAAGTAGCTTAAAAAATTTCATGCTGAGTTTATAAAGTAGCGTTTCCGGATTTTGTGAAAAAAAATAAATATATGAAATTAATAAAAATAGAAAAATATCGTCAGGCCACCCGCGGTAGCATTCAGAAAAAATTAGATAATTATTATGGCTGAATGAAAGATTAATTAAAAACGTAAGCACAATAATTATTTAATTTAGCACTTTATATATATATATATATTGGTATAATATATAATACATAAACACGTTAGTAAATATAGAAAAAAAGAAAAGATATGTGTGAATATAGAAAAGCTAATTTATACGCAAGATGATGACTCTCTGTTATACATATCGGCTTAGACATGGTAATTTTTTAAATATTAATAATAATATTAATATAATTTTTAATTTATATTTTAATTTATATAATTTAAATTTATAAATGTATATAATTTATAATTATAATTTATATTTTTAATTTATATTAATTAACATTAATAATAACTGGCATATATGGTTTCCCAGCATAGCACTGATGTGCTATGCTGGGAAACCACATATACTAGTTACTCAGTTATATGGTTCATCTGCTGTGACTCTTTATCGCCAGCACTGAGTTAATCGGTCTCAGACTGCAATTGCGAAATTGGTTTTCTCTGGGTGCTCCGGTTATTCCCTAATCAGCAAATTCGACCTGGAATACACATACCGAAAGGTATAAATTAGGAATTCGAAGTTTTTGATGATGAACAAAAATTTATGAGTTTATGCTCATCTGCCCTTCATAGATTAAGTCTATGTTATGTAATAATAAAATAATAAAAAATAATAATGAAAATCTAATAAGCTTGTTATCGAATTCTCAAATTCACCTTGTAGTTTGCTCATTTAGAAGGACCATTTATGAAGAAGTATATGGAGTATAATAGTTCCAATTTCTAAATGTATGTAGTTGTGTCCTTTATTGTAAGCAAATGTTCCTCCATTAAGCTTATAATCGATAGGAACAAAGAGACTACATAAATTTATATCAAAAACCGAAAATAAAAAGTAGAAAATAATAAAGATTGCACCGAATTCCTAGTGAAATAAATGCTTAAATTTGAGCTCGAAAGGCCTCTTCACTTGTAATCGAAAAGAAATATGAAAATAACGATGTTACCTAGGAAACGGCACAACAATATGTAAAATCAATAAACTCCATTTGGAAATTCAAGCCTTGCATTCTCTATTCAAACAACGTCATGTCTCGTCAACTGGTATCGTAGTTTCCAATACGTATTTGGTGAAAACCCATTCAATTCCTTTTCGTACGCGTCTGTTATCGAAAGAAGAATCGTTTTAATTGGTTAATCAAGCGACATCATAAATCACTCTGGTTATCTGACTGTCGACTTCTGCCTAATTAATCTTAAATTGGTTTGAAAACTTCGTCAAACAAATATCAGAATGTTTGAAAGAGAGACAGGCAGAGAAAGAGAGAGAGGCCTGCGAACAAACAACGGTGTGCATTCCCACGTTTAGAGAAAACGAAACGAGCGTATTTTATCTAATTCTCTATTTGAATATTTAATATATATATATATATATAAATGCAGCTTTGTGTTATATAAGGGACTAAATGATCTATTAATTTATTTCTAAACCAGATAACCAGTTATTTCAATTCTTATTAATTAAAAATTAGTTAATAACAGAAGCTGGTACAAGATCTAACTACCAACGAATTCTGCAATGTAGAATGTACAAAGTTTTCGGTTGGCTCGCTTTCCGTATGCATATTCAGGCAAATTAGAATATGAAAGCCAACAACAGCATATTATTTGTCTGTTTATCTAATTTTATCACTCTGTCTTTTAGGATCCTAAAATTCGTAATCTTTATCAAAAGAATAGAACTAGCGAATCCCAGTTCGTGTAATTTCACCGCTGGCTCTGAGTGGTGTCCCTTGTCCCGCAATGCAGGCTTTGTAGTGCACATAACAAAAGTTGACAAATTATTCCAATAACGCGCCCATCAACTGACAGCATATCTAGAATTTTTGGGACATAGTGTACGATCCAACCAATAATAATCTAAAGCCATCTATTATGCCACTAGGTCGTCCCTATTCAGAAAGACGGAAATACTAATGTTAACGAGATGTACTAATACGCATTGCAAATAACACATTACTCTCAAGAGATTAGTGTTTCTTAAATGCAAAATAGTTTGCATAACGGTGATGCAAAATTCGTTAGTATACGACCAGGGGGAAGGTATCGCTAACGTATCACAAATTTATTAAAGCAAATATCCGCATAAACCGAACACACATTTCATCGTCGACGGCTGATGGTTTCATCAGGGGGATTACAACAGCATCAACAAGATAAATAAACTCCAAGAGTTCAATTCGTGTTATTGTAGCAACCTACTACAAATTACAACTAACTCATGGATTATAAAAATAACCATATTGAACTTGAGATGAACTTGCCCACTTTATTTATCTTGTTCCGAATATTGTCATTGAAATTCCCTGATAAAACTGTTCAGCTCGACTGTAAAACAAATATTGGCTATAATAAATATATCGAATGAAGGATATCTTCTCCCTCTCTATAAAAATAATATGTATAAATAAATAATAATCGAATAATCGATGTAAGCACCTGATCGTGCCGGAACTTCAGTTCACGAACAAGTTTAAGGCGAAATAACTAAAGACAACAGCGGATACCATTAATTGCTAACCACTGCAGTAAGTACGCAAATCATATTCTGATCTGCATGGTCAGGCGGTGCGTTGCTGAAACGCCAAAATGACATCTGGGACCGTGAGTATCAATGAAGAAATATAAATAAACATGCTCCATGTTAAAAAAGCGCTTTTATTGTGTTTATGTCGCCGGAACAGCAAGTCAACGGAAGGCGCAAAGCATAAGGCAAATATTGACAAGGCATGAGAGAACAGGGAGGAGACCAGAGACCCAGAATTTTTAAGAATATAATTAGTTAGTTTCTACCAGAAACTACGGGACCTTATTGAAAAAAACAAAAAGGACATCCTAATAGTGATGGGAGACTTCAACGCCAAGGTTGACAGATTTACACCAGACATGAAAGATGGGTGAGCAAATTTGGAGTGGACGAAAGAAATGAAAGAAGTGAAAGACTGCTGAAATTCTGTAAACATAACAATCTATTCATTTCAAATGCCATATTTTTCCATAGACCATCACGCAAAAACACATGGATATCTCCATATGATATGATTAAAAATCGTATTGATTACATTCTGATCACAAATAACTGGAAACCCTCAATCCAAAATGTAAGAACACTAAAGAAACCAGATTTCAACTCTAACCATGAATTACTATCCGCGAAAATTAAGTGGAAATTTAAAATTATCAAACTAAAGATCCAAAGCATTTAACAAAACAAAAGCGAAAGATAAAAGTATACAAAATAACAACAGAAATATAATAGAAACAGAGTTAAAGAAAATAACCTTTGACAATGTAGAAAATACATGGAAATAGAACAGAGCAGAGCAGTTATGGTAATACTACAAGAAAAACACTTGGTACAACAATTACAGCAAATAATGAGTGGATAAACACAGAAATATTGGAAAAGTTAGAAGATCAAAGAGCTGTAAAAATACTTTGAACAGAGAAAATGACATCATAAAATAATATTATAAAATATCAACATTATAAAAGATTGAAAAAAAAATACATAGAATGTGCAGATCTGCCAAAAATGCTTGGTTGGAAGAAAAAGCAAAAATGTGTGATGACGTCAATAAAAAGAATGATAGCAAGACTATATAAAATTATAAAAGAATGAACAAAAACACCTGTTTGAACTTTTTAACTAAATACTATACACTGGTGAGATTCAATATTTCTGCAGGCATCATAACACCAATTTTCAAAAAAGGGAGATAAATAAAGGTGTGAAAATTATAGACCAATAACGTTGCTAGGTCATAGCTACAAAATCTTCACACGCATTATACAAAATAGAATTCAGAATTTAATGAATGAGACAACAGAAGATCAAGCAGGCTTCAAACCTAGGAGATCTACTATAGACCATATTTTTAGAGTTAATAGCTTTCCTGAAAAGTACTGAGCATACAATTTACTATGTATATTGCAATTTTATTGAGTTTAAACAAGTATTTGGTTCCATTGATAGGAACAAAGTGATAAACATCTTAAAATCTGTGACGCTGAATTCAGAAAACAAATCTTTATTACAAATTATTATAAAGATACCAAAGCAATTGTAAAATTTAATAATAATAAAAAAACAAACAGATAAATTCAAAGTATAAAAAGGAGTTATGCAGGGTTGCCTGCTCTCACCAAATTTATTTACCATCTCGAAGAAATATGCAAAGTCATAGCCAAAGAACCAGGTGTACAAATAAATGGCATGAATATCAATCATATTAAATATGCAGGCGATATTATTATTCTTGCGGAATCGAGAGTACAATTGGAAAATACAATACAATTTTAATTGAAGAAAAACTTTTGGAATGAAAATCAATCTAAGAAAAACTAAAACAATGAAAATAGGAAGAGATGAGGGAAATAAATTTAATAAACTTAGAAAATAATATACTTGAACAAGTAAAGCAATTTACATATCTTGGCAGTCTCATTACTCACAACCTCAATAATAGAAACAATAAAGCACAGACTTAACAAATGATAGTCTAATATTTATAAACTAAACAAAATATGGAAAAAAGCAGCATTTCAAAAAGCCTCAAATTACAGCTCTATAAAACCATTATTATACCTATATCAACGTACGTATAGAGCCGAGACTTGGAGACTCAACCAGAAAGAAATACAGAAAAAGCAAAGCATTCAAAATGAAATGCTTAAGAAAAATAAATGACTCACTGGTCAGAACACAAAACAAACGAGCAAGTAAAACACGAATTAAACTATAGAGTAAATATCATAGCTATAATTCTTAAACAGCTATTAAGATGGTTTAAACACCTCCATAGAATGTCCTCCCATAGATTATCAAATATAGTCTCGAATGGAATCAGTGGAGGAAGATGATCAAGTGGAAGACCAAAAAGAACTTAGCTATAGTTTTTGAAGGAAAGGTCGTAATTATCGAACTTCTGAGAGATGAAAAATGTGGCCAAAGATAGAACCAGATGGCAAATATTTTATAAGGGACTCAACTCGTCATCTGACGGATGAAAAAGAAGAAAAATTAAATAGTAGTACTGTGGCTCTTAAAAAGACATAAGTAGAACATAATAAATTTAGTTTAATCCTTTATCCAAGTGTAAGCAAACAAAGTTTGCGCCTGAAGTATCTTCAGGACTGAGGCAACTCGTGGTAAAGGTGGACCAAGCTCTCATCACTTGTCTTAGTATCTCCCATAATGCAAAGCACATCTCCTTGCGGACATGTATAATGCTACGCATTAAGGGAAGGGGCCACTACCCAGACCGGTTTCGACCTTTATTGAGGTCTCGTCAGTGGGAGCCAGACCCAGAAGAGGTGATACTAAGGAGATGTGCTTTGCATTATGGGAGATACTAAGACAAGTGATGAGAGCTTGGCCCACCTTTACCACCAGTTGCCTCAGTCCTGAAGATACTTCAGGCGTAAACTTTGTTTGCTTACACTTGGATAAAGGATTAAACTAAATCTAAAATTTATTATAGTCTAATCAAGTGGGAAAAAAAAGAACTTCCAACAGAAGTAGAACGTTTATCTTTTTTTTTCACATGTTACATAGTATTGTTATGCATCTTCCTGTAAAAAGGAAAACTTCAATGAGGTAGAGCAACGAAATTATGTCATTATGTCATGATCCGAGTATAACGTACTTAATTTACTATCCTGAGATTATTTACAAATATTTTCAGCTTTTATTAAATGCAAAAGAATAAATTAAAATAATATTGTCAGTTTGAGATCTTACGATCACGAAGGTTATTATACTCAATTTACGCAGTTATTATCGCACTACTTAAAATACACGGTCTCTGAAGAATCCTAATTTATTCTTTTGCATTTAATAAAAGCTGAAAATATTTGTAAATAATCTCAGGATAGTAAATTAAGTACGTTATACTCGGATCATGACATAATGACATAATTTCGTTGCTCTACCTCATTGAAGTTTTCCTTTTTACAGGAAGATGCATAACAATACTATGTAACATGTGAAAAAAAAAAAGATAAACGTTCTACTTCTGTTGGAAGTTCTTTTTTTTTATTAGTCCATTTTAACGTTAATTTTCTTCTGAGGGTAAAAACACGTAATACTAACTGCACTGTATCTCTAAATTCAGAAACAAGAGTATTTATCAATTAAAGAAAGTTTTAACACTGCCTTGTGTGAAAAAACCCATTTCATATTTTAGATCAACACGCAATGCTTTTATTCAAATTTTATATGCTAAAACCAACAACAGATATTCGAAAAAAACGAACAAGCAAAAATAACTGTGAAGTTTTGTTTGGGGCACGCTTTGAAGATGCAGTCTATCACATCTTAAGAAAGAGGACAAAAATGCAAGCGAATGTTGAGTTCTTTGACTGCGGAGTTTAACTATACAAGATTACATTTTTTTTACTTTACCTATAAACAGCAAAGTAAAATTAAAACAAAAAGCAGCTAAAATTGCAACATAAAAGGCTATATGCAATTAAAAAGGAAAAAAAACCTTCAGTGTTTTATTTTGGTACACATCTACTCTATGTATTTGTTGCAAAAGCGTGACAAATACCTGATATAATTAGTAGTACCTGAAAATAATAAACATTCAAGAACTTCAAATTTCGAAAATAATGGATCAACTAAATATAATATATTCCATTCTAGATTCATTTGTCTTCTATGAATATATCCAGCTCTTACTTTAAAAACCAAACAAGGTACTCAGTAAAATAGCAATGTTCGTCTGAGATCTTGATGAAGCATTCTCAAAACCACTACTGCTTTGATACAGATTCAAAACACATTCTGACCGTGATTCATCCTTGGACCAATGGTTCGGAGACCGTACAAAATGCAATAAATAAAATTTATTACCAGCATTTCGCTATCATCTATAACTTCTTCAGAGTACAACGTAAACAGTGAACACAGAAGGAGAAACATACATGGCATCATAAGCACATCGTCTAAATAAGTTACTCATCTCAGTTTTATTTCAGATGCAAGCTGTTATTTCGATTCAAATACAAAATAGGTTGCTCATATCGTTGATAGCAGAGAGAGATAATATCAATTACGATTAGACTTGTTAATACTATGATCTTCTGCAAACAAACGTTAGAGGCCAATGGATGTCAGCCAAACCGCTCATCCACATATTTATTAAATGATACTGTCATCAATATGTTATTCCTCCTCTCTTCTCGTGGCTGCAGATCTCCGTGACTGATCGGAGCTGAGTAATTTACATTGACTCCTAATTTCGCAAAAGTAAGAAGAGTATGTCTTCAGAGGAGACATATAAAAGAATACAAATTACAAATCGCTTTGGTAGCAGAACTACCGACCGGAATATACATACATAATGCATAAAAACATCCCAGACTGACTTCTTGATTACTTGAAATGTTGTCAGTAAACTACAGTTTTTTTTATCCTATCTCATAAATCCTTTCCTATTATCTATAACATTCTGTCACTGTAAATTATCGCATGTAGTGAGGCTATCATGAAAAAAAATATTTTTTTCATGACTACGCAAATGGATTTTGACGAATGTATTAAAAATAAATCTATTTAAAGCAAAATATCACTTTTGTTACAACAATTCTGAAACTCTGAAAGAAGATACCGTAGAGACTCGGCAGAATATTTCTAAAACATTTCATTTATTCTAGTTTGCACCATTTTCAATACCACGTGTTACAATATCAAGATACAGAGATGGCATAAAGTTTTGTGCCTTTATGTATGTTATCTTGACATTATAAATTTATGAGCATATAAATATGCATTTTACTGCTTACCTCAGTATGATTACCAAAATTGTTAAAGCAACTGGATTTCGAAATTCGCATTAGAAAAACAGTTTTTGCATAATTAGTATTTAACGCTAAGCAAAATACGTATGATTCGTTCATAAATTACTTAACGCTATTTTTATTTTGATAAAAGAACTTAAAATAACTTATTAAGAAGGACATCGTCAGTTTTAAAAGTTTCACAAGAAGAGAATAATGTTATTTTAATATTTCGATTCTATAAACTTAAATATATTATTTTATTTATTTAATATTCATCATCACTATTAATAGTAATAACAATATTATATATTTTAAACATATAAAACTATCATTATATAATTATGAACTTAGTCAACCTTCCCCCTCCTGAACTTTCCTCAATTTTTCCATCTCAACTTTTTTATTCTTTCACGTTTCTAAATCTTTCAGACTAACAATCAACTAGCAGTGACCTAGCAACGAAGTCTCTTCTGCACTGAGAAAGACAGCAGCCATCGAGTTGAATTACACTTTTCGTACATATAACATTCAAACTTTGTGTTCTGGAAGATTACTCCGAAATAAAATAACCTTCTGGATATAATAATTAAATATAATAATAATAATAATATCACAAATTATTGCAATGTGTAATAATATAGAAATGCACAATAATCTTTTATTTCAATATTTTAGTTGATTATACTTTGTTTTGTTTATTATCACATAGATGCCAGTGGAACCATGTGACACCGTTTGATTTATCAATGCTTGATCATTTATAAGAAAAATAATTTATAGGTTCGATTTTAGTCATGGAGGAACATATCTAGGCCTTTTGTCAGCCTTAAGTTAGTCGATCTTTAACAGGCAAGGAGGATTTTTCCCCTCAGGGAAATACGGGTCAGATTTGTAACTCCTCAATTCAGATAAATCGAACTCGCACAATAATATACAAATTAGAATTTAGAATCACGTCATGGTGGTAGATATCCGCCTTGTTTTCGCTCGGATGCGTTCGAAAACATCAGTAACCTGGCTGCCCATCGATTTCCAAAAGTTTGGGTAAAAGGAGCTCTCCGCCTACCTCCTTTCAGGAAGAAAAAAAGCGTGATAGGATTTTATTTTTTTATACTTTATGATCTCTCCATAAAATTATTAAGTGCTTAACTATCCAAAGAATACAGTATGATAGAAGGTTAGGATTAGGTTCGGAACCACAAGTTCATCTCGGAGACGTCATTTTATATTTCACTCATGTCGAGAACAATAATTATCATAATTTATTCTTAACGTTTTTGGAGTTGAGTTTAAGAAACCACCTGCTTAAAACAAAATTGTTTTTTGTTTTAAATTGTTTTAAAAAACAATTCTGCATGTTTTTTTATATTCGTAACAATTGTTTGCTTTGTTGAAACGTATTGTGTTACATTCTTGTTTTCATTCATATTTTATCCTAGTATAAGCAAACTAATATTTGTGCTTGAATTGTCTTGCTTTACTTTGTCTTTCTGTGAAGTACAAAAAGTAACTTGACGACATCAAATTACCCTTTGTATTCCATAATAATAAACCATACCATTTTACTGTGTCACTAGCTAATTCACCTTAACTATCCTAAACGCGTCCTAAATAGAATTCAAACCCAGCTCTTCCAATCAAAGTGCAAATGTTGCGAAATTTTTCAAACTGAAGGCGAGTTAGCCAGTCTCGTATAGGAGGTGGCAGGATTTTTCATCGTGGAAACTCGGCTGGCAAACCGATCAGAAAAACACACGCAGTTAATAGACAAAATACACTGCCCATATAGGCTGTCATCGTTTTTCATTCTAAGAAACAAACCAAATTCCAAAAAGATAATAACAAGATCAATTGCTGTTACTGTAACAAAAGTTAACGCCAAGACGTGCCATGCTTCTTCACGAACCTGAAAAGAAGTGTTAACACTAAATGCAATTTAAGGAAAGAATATTACATAAGCCCACTTCATCATCCATACAATGTACAAGTTTTTATATAAAAGGCGTACTTATAAGTTCGCCGAGCGACATAGAAACATCACAAACTATACAGAAATGAAAGAAAACATCTGGTGGTATAAAACTCAAACGCACAAAGCCAAATTAGTTTTTGAATGCACTAAAATAAGCAATCTAAAGCAAATAAAATCTCTATATAAGTTTAGAAAAGTTAGTTGTGCAAAAAATAGTGTGTGGGGAATATTGTGCATGTATGTCAAAAGTGAACAGTATTTAATGTCCGCAGTAGGCTTGAAAGCAAAGAATTCTTTTGCTTCCGAGTTTGCGCATGTGAACAAGAATAGTCGATGCGTGATCCTCTCGGAATGTCGACTAGAAACACGAGATGATGAATGTTTTAAAAAAGGACGTCACGCACACGTGCCAAGGAACTTTTAATATTCTGGGAATTGCAGGTGTAGGTTTACTATAACTCTTTGTGGTGGCAAAATGCAAGCGGGAGTTTCCAATAATCGAAATGCCATGGGAGTAATACGGACATTCGCTTGATTTGTATTCCGCTTTCTTCAAACTCTTGCTTATCTGTTCACGGAGGCGAATTCTCTTTCGAAATGCAACACAATGGGAAAGATGGGACGACGGTAGGAGGGGAAACTTTGGTAAACCTGTTTGGCTATTCATAACGAAGAGCTCTTTGAAGGGGCGCGCTATGTAGGAGTTTTGTGCGATCGTGAAACGGTGGTGTGAAGTACATCACTCCACAAAAGAAGGACCATTTTCTACACCAGTACAGCGTGTGTGCGCTCTGGGGTTGGCTCCATTCATCAGTAATGTCGAAAATTGTTCAGCATCCTTTCAGCAGGCAAATAGCATTCAGTGCAGTAAAGGAATGCTCCACTGTACCAATTGTTACATGGGCATATTTCCTTATAACGGATGCATCTACGAGAAAGATTTCCAGTAATTACATAAACACAAGAATTATTGCCAAGAAGATACAACCTTCATTCTACGTATGAATTCTATTGATTTATTTATTAATCACTGTTCAACTAAAGAGTTAGAAAATTTGCATTTCTGGGTTTTTGTTTCTTCAAAGGCAATGTTCTGACTTTTGAATATTGTATAATAAAAATCAATATAAAATTTTGAACATAACAGAATCATTTTAATTAGGTATAATAACTTGATTTAGTCTTATGCCTAAATATATTTTATGTGTAAATTGCATGTGCTCTCTTGGCCTGTTTGCAGGATGAAAAACCCGAGTTTCCGGGAGTAAAAATATAAACCACAAAAACCACAATATAAGACGTGGGTCTAACGCACACGTCTTGTATTTAAAACACAAACTGAAGAATAACTGATAAATCTTAAAATCTTATGGTGAAATCTTAAACCCGAACATTATGGAACAAAGATTCAGTGTTTATAAAATAAAAACGTGCGGACGACACGATAAATTTCCAGTCGGTAGGAATCCCGTCTAGGATGCAAAGCAACTTTGTATAAGGCATTTAAATGAAAAGGAGTTGGTCGATCTTGTATGGAATAGGCATGGTTTTTTCATCCTGGAAACTCAAGTTTCTTCATCATCCAAAACACAAAAACCAATTAGCAAACATAATGTGCTGACAAATAGGATACAAAATTAGCAGACATAATATACTAGCATATAGCGCACCCAATTCATAAACATAATATACTTCCTCGTATTTAGTTGCTTTTCTAATTATAACTGAACTGTTGTAAGAAATATGTTACATCTTAACAATGTTAGAAGTGACAACAAAAAAATCCCGCTATTTAATTTTTTGGACCTACATTTATGAAATATTTAGAATTTCAGCTAGATAAACATATCATTAGTATTCACTACAGGTGGAGAATATTTGTTAATTGATGAAATCTTTAATTCAACATTTACAAGCATTCTCCGTAACACACTCTCTCTCTCTTCACACACACACACACACACACACACACACACACACACACACACACACACACACACACACACACACACACACACACACACACACACACACACACACGTTGTTCTTCTCTTGTTCTGTTCACTTTGTCACTAATTCGACGAACGGCTTGTGCACGTGCTCACTTCAGCGGATGTAACTCGACGACTAATGCTCATAGCAGAAGGGAAAATGGCAGTTTGTTGTTAAAGCTTGCCGCTAGGGGCGACCAGTAGCTGCAGCGCGTTCTCTGTGCCGGTTGGCGCGCTATTTAAAAAGTTCGGTCTTTTTTTGAACACGCCTCATATTTAAATTATTCCTTATTAAAAACTCCATATTAAATCGTTCCATGCTGTATGATCCAAATCTTTTTTCTTCCAAGATCGAATTGGACCTGATATAAGTGCTTGTTTGATCTTAGCTTATAACAGAAAGTAATGTAATGATGCTAATACGCAAACCGAATATGTACATATTTTAATTTTAACCTGTTTGATACTGAACCAATTATTGCCATATGTGTGAAAATTCCTTGTTTCAACAATCCTGTCTTACTATAATGTGATTATTCGGTAGCTGCCCAAGCAATAAAACACTGACAGAATTAGTGGAAAACAAATTTAATTGAGAAAGCAACATTATAATTGAGTAATAAACAAATATTTCACTTAATAATAAAGGTCCTTTCCAATTCATAAATATTTTACGCACCACTAGACATTATGGAATTTATCATTTATTACTATTAGAATTTTTATTATTTATTCGATTACTCAAGTATTTATTAATCTCCCAAACTCCATAACATATGCTTCATTAAGCCTACCTACTTTAACATCCCGCAGAGTAATACTTCTATTTTAAACCTCAGTTTGCACCATAATGATATAAAACATGGAGTCTGAAGCTAATTCAGATAAAAAAATTAAAACTAATCATACTTTGTACCAATTATACGTGTTAAGAAGTTAAACAATTCGACTGTAGCCTTGTAACTCGAAGAAGAAATCGATATTTTTACTCTTCCACTATCAGCTATAATGGAAGGGTAAAAGAAAATAGTATAGAGGAAGAGTGGTCCAAAAGCATGAATGCAAGGACCGTAAAAACGAATTTGTACTGATATTACAAAAAAAAGTGCTCAGTTAAACTAACATATTATTTATTTTTCTCGGAAAACGATAAAATAATTAACCAAACCATCAAAAATATCTCGGTAGCTCATGTGTGTGTGTGTGTGTGTGTGTGTGTGTGTGTGTGTGTGTGTGTGTGTGTGTGTGTGTGTGTGTGTGTGTGTGTGTGTGTGTGTGTGTGTGTGTGTGAGAGAGAGAGAGAGAGAGAGAGAGACAGATCTTTTTCGCAATTCTCAAACTCAGCAGCTTTCTCTCTCATTCTGATAGCTGGCCATTATGGAAATAAGCCTGAAGCCGAATGAAACAGTGCTACCTGATAGGGTGAGTTATTTTAATGCTATTATAAGCATATAATCCATTATTATTGTACATAAAAAACCTCTACAGCTGTGTTTATGAGGATCAGAAAATTTATTCTAGCATGTATTAAATCCGCAATCTTATTTATTATTCACAATATTCTTGGTAAAACAACCCTCGACGATAAAAGTTTCTTCCGTTCAATGCCTGCACAGCGATGCAATAATCAAGATTGGCGAAATTATTTTAATACGATCAGTTAACTTTCAGAACATAATCTTCGTAATCGATGCGAAATGTTGTTCCCTTTGGAAGAGAAAACTGTTAAATTAACTTTCACTCACTATAATTAAGTACTATGCTTATTATTATTATCGCTAATGCAAATTTTCTGTTATTTCCAATGTAATTCCCCCGTAATTCTAAACAACTAACCCAATATAAATTATTCAGTATTCATTAAGAAGTAAATATTATGAACTAAATCTTAAGCATTACACCATGAAACTTCAAAGTATTTACTAAACAACTTAATTCACAGAGGAATATATTAATGAGCTATCAAATTACACATTAATTCGATGATTTTCTACAAGTGATGACAGCGCCGTCTCACTGAATGCTTATCAACAGACACATATTACCGTGTGAGCAATACACAAGTAACTTGTAAAATAACATATGTTGCTTTTAACGTTGCTTTTAACGTTCATTTGACAGTTTGTAGTTAATTACGTGTTCTTTGGAAATGTTTAAGACTCTTCTTTAGTACTTTAGGCATGTTTCCTCGTTGCAGTAAATGCGCAAATTTAAGTACAGAGGGAATCTGAGAACATTATATTCACAAACACATCCTTGTACGTCGCAGAACTTCCCTAATTAATTGCGCTAGAAACTGCTAAATGCATAACTTATTTCGGGTTAAACAAAATCCACCGACAAAGTGCCGTGAACTGTGAGGCAAAGCTGCAAAGATTCGTGAAATGAGATAACCAACTAACCAGTTAGGCCTTTCTGCTAATTAAACTTATGGTCTATTCTACACAGTAATCCGGACGCTGCCACTCATTCTGTTCTCTTAAGTACATCCCATTATAGTAGTCACCATGACAACTACTATACATAATAAAAGGCTCTATCTCCAAGTTGTTAAACTGTCCATTACTTACAGGAGTTTGTATGGAGATTGTAATGTACGCAGTAGTAAATGTATAAATCCAAATGATATGGAACAAGAGAAAATTCAATTCTGCGCACATTCTACAATATATTTTACAATAAATTTCCGAAAGTTATGACAAAAGCTTTACAACGTGATTTCGAAATTCTTAGAAATGGACAGAAGATATGTGGGAAAATATAGAAAGTGCGATGTGCTCTACAATATAATTAAAAATAATTTTCCAAAAAAAAAAAGAAGATAATAAAGAAAGGAAAAAAGAACGGAAAAATGAAAACGAAAAAAAAAAAAAAGAAAGGCGAAAAAAGAAAAAAAAGCAGAATAATAAAGATCAAAGAGGCAAAATTCTGATAATCAGGAATATATTTCTGATGGAAGGAATACAAGGAAAAATGTTATACGAAGGATATTTGGAAAGTTCTGATAAACACCTAAAATAAAAATTAATTAATTTAATTTCTTCTTATATATCCTAAAAGAAAAAGAACATTATTACAATTTGATGAAACATGGGGATTAAAGGATTTTATGATATGTTTTTTCTTGTGGTTATATCAGTTGCTTTAATATCATTTTTGTTCTAGGTGTTAACTTTCCAACCACCCCCCTCGTATAAAGGAGAAAACTCGAATGGAAAAAAATAATCGACTTAAAGAGGCGGTGAATAGAGGAGGGCGAATATTGATCGGAGTTCGACAAAACCGCAGAAGATATGAGAAAAAACAGAAGCCCCCCCCACAGTCGACAACTCCACTGGAAAATATAAAACTGGAAATGAAGACATAAATGTTAAATTTTAATTATTTAAAATAAAAGGCGTTACATACATGTAACAGGAGAAATGCTCCTAAAAACTAACAAGATACAAAAACAGAAAGGAAGATTCTGTAGATAGCTTACAGTATTGAGTCATGTGGCCTCAAGCCATGAGTTGTACTCACAGAGCAACTTTGCCACTTTGTCGTTAACATTCTTAATTTAAGGTAGCGTGATTACATTCTTAAAATTATGTTTAAGTAAGGAGTTGTTGGAGGTATATTAAGAATTTTGTTGATCGTCTTGGGTTCATAACCACTGAGAGAGAGGTTATGCCTCAGATAGTACAGTTCTTTATTCCTATTAATCGACGCTGTACGTCTTGTACGCTCGTAATGTTTTAATCATGCCTATATTTTGTGATGGATGATGATGACATCATCATCATGTCCGGCATGTAAAATTTTCCAGTTGCATCCAGAAGATTTTCTATATACTGAAATGGACAACCTTTTTTATTCTTCGTTCATTTCGACAAGGATATCAAGGAACGGTAATTTTTTGTGATCTTCCAGTTCAAGAGTAAATTTTATATTGGGATGCAAGCTGTTCAGATAGTCTTTGAAATGAATTAAATCATCCAGTGTTCGAGACCAAATAACGAAAATATCGCCAATGTAACGTAACCATGTTTTTGGTTTCTTTTAATGGTTTTAATAGCATTCGTTTCTTAATTTTCCATCAAGTTGGCCAAGACTGGAGTAGGAGATAACCCATGGCAGGTCCTTCTTTTTATTCCTAATAATTGTCCTGAAATATGAAAAAAGTGTTTGTCCATACAGCATTTGATTAGTCTTTTTAGTTGGAAGAGTTTTACAAGTAGATCTATTGTATCATCCCTAAGAACATTGGTGAAAAGACTGATTACATCTAAACTTGCTAGGATGTCAGAAGGCTCTATATTTTAATTTTTTAACTTTTCAATCAAATGTAAGCTATTCTTCCTTTTTTATTCTGGGTATTTATTTATTTATTTATTTATATCAATTTTAAAGTTCTGATAACATCTAATATGTGTAATTAATTGCTTCTCGTATCTTTTCTGTACAACTTTTGCTAATACCTCTGACAATGTAAGTCTGACCACTTAAGAAATTTGTAGGGTTATATTTTATTAAACTCGTTATTTATCCTAAAATATGTGGTATCAATACCGGAAGCTATCTACAGAACTGCTAAACCAAAGAAACTTATGTATTCATTCAGAAAGGAAGATCGAAAAAAAACCTATCAGAAAATCAATTTGAATTCATTCAGAAAGAACAAAAGCAACAGAGAGGCAATAATCTCAGTGCTTAGAATAATAACTGAAAAACAAATAAGATCACAACAGGTTTGCAGTCCTAACTTTTGTCGATATACGAAAACACTACAAATATATATTAGAATAAATTTTTAATATTGTAAAGAACAAGTCTCAATTTCTGAGATAAAAGAACTGTATTTTTGAAATAATGAGCAAAAATAAGTGTAAAGAATGAAGCAAAATCAATAAACAAATAAGAACAAAGATATTCATTATAACAGATATTGTTCAGCATACAGAAGTCTGACTTTCCTTCTTCTATTTATAGAAGAAATAGTAAAGAAGTAATGAGAGCAAAAATTGATACGAACTACACCAATATACTGAGGTATGCAAGAGACATAACAGTGATAACTGTCAATGAAGTCTTACGAACTTTTAGACATGATCACAAATTAATATATATATATATATATATATATATATATATATTTTTTTTTTTTATAAAAATAAATTTATATATATATATATATATATTTTTTTTATAAAAATAAATTTAACTGACTAGAACCCGAGAAAGTATAACAAAAACCTTTAATACATCACAACTAGTTTCATCGGTGCTCCGACTTCTTCAGGTGAGAAATAAAAACATGAGATATAAAATAACACGGTAAAAAATGAACTTTACAGCTTAATAAAAAGCAGAATAATAACAGTCATATTTGAATAGGTGACCGCGTGCTACCGT
Source organism: Typopeltis vanoorti (assembly GCF_054136105.1). Classification (NCBI taxonomy): domain Eukaryota; kingdom Metazoa; phylum Arthropoda; class Arachnida; order Uropygi; family Thelyphonidae; genus Typopeltis; species Typopeltis vanoorti. Next base: position 76,774,782 of record NC_143562.1, on the reverse strand, counting down.
TGGCATGAGTAGAATGTGTGCGACAGCTAATTTTTGAGCGCCAGTACTGGATTACTGCGCTATGGGAATCGGGTAAATTGTAGCTAAGATTATTGTTTAAATGTGAAGGGTCCAGAACTATTTCTTTTGATTCGATGATTCTTCTTTCTAATTCATCCTTGCAAATATATAAATTAGTAGTGCGTTCCCAATCAACTTGATGTGGCTGTTCTTCAAGGTTAGAGTTTGCCGAGAAAAGGACATGACTGGAAAGGGCGCTCGCTCGTGCTCTACTGTAGGAGATGTCACGTCTATGTTCCTCAAGACGAAGTGAAACAGATTTGTCTGTCTGGCCAAAATAAGGTCGACCACAGTTGCACAAAACTTTATAAACACCAGGAAAATGAGTCGACCAAAACCAAAACACAACCATCTGCATTTTCCTGGTGTTTATAAAGTTTTGTGCAACTGTGGTCGACCTTATTTTGGCCAGACAGACAAATCTGTTTCACTTCGTCTTGAGGAACATAGACGTGACATCTCCTACAGTAGAGCACGAGCGAGCGCCCTTTCCAGTCATGTCCTTTTCTCGGCAAACTCTAACCTTGAAGAACAGCCACATCAAGTTGATTGGGAACGCACTACTAATTTATATATTTGCAAGGATGAATTAGAAAGAAGAATCATCGAATCAAAAGAAATAGTTCTGGACCCTTCACATTTAAACAATAATCTTAGCTACAATTTACCCGATTCCCATAGCGCAGTAATCCAGTACTGGCGCTCAAAAATTAGCTGTCGCACACATTCTACTCATGCCAACGGTAGCACGCGGTCACCTATTCAAATATGACTGTTATTATTCTGCTTTTTATTAAGCTGTAAAATTCATTTTTTACCGTGTTATTTTATATCTTATGTTTTTATTTCTCACCTGAAGAAGTTGGAGCACCGATGAAACTAGTTGTGATGTATTAAAGGTTTTTGTTATACTTTCTCGGGTTCTAGTCAGTTAATTTATTTTTATAAATGTATACATCCCGAGTAAATCCTAATTTCAACAATATATATATATATATATTTAAAAATATTTAATGACTAACAAACCGAGAATAAATTAAATTAAGGGGATGCAAATCCCTTATTATTTTACAGCCAGTATGCGAAACTCTAAGATCGAAAACTACGATCTAAGAGTTTCATGCCGACGAACTATCGGCGAATCCAAGTGTAAGTGACCACCTGGTAGTACCACACCAAGGCAACTCGAAGCAAAGATGGAGCAAGCTCCCTCACTATCCTTAATATTTTCTCATAATGTAAAAACACACAGCTCCTACGAGATGTAATACTGCTTTACATTATGAGGAGAGGTCACTACCCAGACCGGTTTCAACCTTTATGTATAGGTGAACCGGGCTCTAAAAATAGGACGATCCCGAAAGATCGCCCAACTCAGCGTTGTTCCACTCGATGACAGGCTCACCCCGTCACCGAGAAGAACTTCTCAGCATTGGCTCTACCCAGTGGCAGGCTCACCCCACCACCAAGCAGAGCCATAATCTCAGCGGTGGCCCCACTCAGAGACAAGCAAAAACCTACCTCCAAGTGGAGCCTCTCAAAGCCAGATCCGCCACGCACTGGTTTCCACCCTCATTGGGGTATCATCAGTGAGTAGGTAGACCTGGATGATATCAAAGTTGAAGAGAAAAGAACTTACATACCTTCACTATACGAATGCCAGAAAGGTGTGCCCATATATTATATTATATTATATTATATTATAACTAAGATGAAAAGCCAAACGGCTATTTTTCTGGCGAAGTTAATTAAATTAAGGGGATAAAAATCCCTTATTAAAAATCCCTTAAAATATCAAGGATAGTGAGGGAGCTTGCTTCGAGTTGCCTTGGTGTGGTACTACCAGGTGGTCACTTACACTTGGATTCGCCGATAGTTCGTCGGCATGAAACTCTTAGATCGTAGTTTTCGATCTTAGAGTTTCACATACTGGATGTAAAATAATAAGGGATTTTTATCCCATTAATTTAATTAACTTCGCCAGATAAATAGCTGTTTGGCTTTTCATCTTAGTTATAATATAATATAATATAATATATGGGCACACCTTTCTGGCATTCGTATAGTGAAAGTATGTAAGTTCTTTTCACTTAAAACTTTGATATCGATCATTATATCATGATTAGAGACTCAAGATGGAGGAAGATGAATAGCGGCATGATGGTTGTTGTTGCGAAGAATGTTTCTGATTTCAGTGGTGATTAGTGAGTTTTAGATTTTGTGAATCTTCTTTTATAGCGGAATACAAGGTAAGACTTTACTTTTGATGCAATTTTCCGGCCCTAGCCCGTTCTCTTCGCCATTATAAATTTTTCTCAGAATTTCTGCTGGCAGGTCTCAAGACCTTCGGGATTTCTACTTGCGCTCATACGCAATTCCCCAATCACCACCTACTAGATTTAATAACGAACAGAACAGATATGGATAACTTTAATGATCTTCTAGAACATCTAAACAAAGATAACTATTTAAAAATACACTAAAACTATTTAAATTAGTACTTAAAAAATTCGATACGGAATGGCCAGGTTTCCTAAACCTGTACACTTAACCAGATGAACCCGAAGATATCGAGGACGAAGTTGAAGTGATCAACAACACGACCATCTCCCTACCTGAGAACCACAGTCAGACAGACTTCACAGAAGAACACACGAGTAAAAGACGCAGAACCGAGGATGATCATATGGAAAACGAAACACCCTCACAAACAGTGCCGGAAAAAAAGGAAAAGGTCCCCCCGGTAATTCTGCGTGAAAAAGAAAAATGGACCACAGTTGCACGAAACATGAAAGAACATAACATTGACTACTCCTGGGCCAGAAACACCGACGAAGGAGTAAAAATTCAACCAACAACAGTCACAGACTACAGAGAGATAACAAAAATGATGGATAACAACAAACTGCAGTACCACACCTTTGCACTAAGCAACGAAAGAAATCTGAAGATTGTACCGCGAGGTGTCACTGAAGGCATTACCTCCGAGGAGATCGTGGCAGACCTCACCCAGCAGGGCCTAACACCAATCAAAGTCGGTCGGATGCTCAGATCCGATAAACGACCGATGCCATTAGTATTAGTTGAGTTTCAGAACATGCAAAGACGAATTTACGATATAACTGCGGTCTGTGCACTGAAGATAACAACAGAACCACTTAAGAAAAGGGTATCAGCAGGGCAATGCCATCGTTGCCAAAAGTTTGGCCATGCCCAAAGACTATGTAAAGCCGAGTTCAGATGCATGAAGTGTGGTGAGAAACATCAAACCATTACATGCACAAAACCAAGAGCCACACCAGCCAAATGTGCCAACTGTGGATGTCCACACCCAGCAAACTACAAAGGATGCAACCACCACCTCTGAAATCACGGAACTACAAGCCCCGTCCAACCTCACCCAATCTGGAACACTCAAAGCATCTCAGCTGCACAGTCATTAAACCAACAAAACCCTATCCACAAAAGTCAGGAAAGGGCTCAACCTCCCACCAAGACCTATGCAGAAGCAGTCTGCCCAAAGGACACAATACAGAACAAACAAACAGGCTCCAACATCACTGCAATACTGACTACCTCGCTAGCCACTATGCTGCAGGAATTCAGCAGAACAAACCCAACTCCATTCTCCACAAAGAGATTCCTGCAAGGAACTCATTTCATACAGACAGCATTCAACAATGAATAAAACAAAAGTAAAACCCAACTCGCTTTTAATTGCAGCCTGGAATGCTACCGGCCTCACCAACAAGACACTAGAACTACAGGAATTCGCACAAAGACGCAACCCGGACATAATGCTGATCAACGAGACCTACCTAAGACCTGCCAACACCCCAAAAGTGAGATAATACACAACTTACCGAACGGATAGACTCAGCACCAGAGGGGGAGGAACTGCCATCTACATCAAACCTAACCTCCACCACAATGCCATATCCAACCCACAGACCACCATCCTGGAGACTACAGGAATACAAGTCCACACAAACAATGCTGGAAGCCTCAAGATATATGCCGCCTTCAACTCACCAAGCAACCCTCAACTGACAGCAGACCTGGATGCCATCCTTGGCACCACAGACCTCACCATCATAGCAGGAGACTTGAACGACAAACACACAGCATGGTTCAGCACCACCACGAACAACAGAAGTGGACGCATACTACACAACTACTCAACATTTAACTCAGTTGTGATAACAGGAACCACTGAGCACACTCATTACAGCCTTCATGGCAGATCAGATGTACTTTACATAGTTATCCTTAGAAACATCAGTTATCAATACCAACTAGAGCCGATCAATGAACTATCATCTGACTACAACCCAATCCTGATCAAACTTGGCACGCAAGACCAACTGGCCTCCCAGCACACCTTCATATCATGGGATAGGCTAGCCAAAATCCTACCAGAATACATTGGCCCTGTAACCATCATCCACAAAAAAGAAGAAATAGATGAAGCAGTAAGAAATCTATCAAACCAAATGAAAAAAAGCACTAGAAGCAGTTACCAAAACCACAACCAACTACCCAACCAGACGGCTCCCAGAAAACATCATGGACCTCATCAGAACAAAAAACAAAGCCAAGAAAAAATACCCCAACACAAGAGCCCCACAGGACAAGAAAACACTGAACACCCAAGTCAGAAAAGCACTTCAAAACCACAGGAATCAGGATTGGAACTGTCATCAGTCAACCCAGAAGATCACACAATATGGAAATTTCTGAAGATCCTGCGCACCAAACACAACCATCTACTCCCCCATGCAAACTGATCATGGAACGGCGCATACGGATAAAGAAAAAGTAGAAGCAATAGCAGAAAATCTAGAAAAACAATGCAGCCCATCATGTGACAACATAAACATCACTCACATATACAAAGTGCACCAGCAGGTCAAGCGTACCTTAAGACAGACCTCAGACAAACCAGGCGGAATCACCCCCATACCCCAATGGAAATAACCAACATCATAAAACATCTAAACAACAAAAAAAAGCTCAAGGTCCAGATGGAATTACAAACAGAATCATCGAACTACTTCCTCGAAAGGCTATTGTGCACCTGGGGAACATAAGCAATGCAATACTGAGGATACAACACTTCCCCACTGCATGGAAAACAGCCGACATCATACCAATAAAAAAGCCAGGAAACAATCCACAACTCCCCAAAGCTACCATCCAATAAGCCTGCTTTCGAATCTAGGAAAGATTGCTGAACAAATCATCCTATGAAGGTTACAAGAAAAATCAGACCAATTAGTAATAATTCCAAACGAACAATTTGGCTTCAGCCGTGTACACAGTACAGTGAAACAAACACATCGACTAGTGAAGCATATCACTCAAGAATACAACTGTAACCTTCACACAGTTGCAGTCTCTCTGGATATTGCCAAGACCTTTGACAAGGTATTGCATCAAGGATTACTCTACAAACTCATTCAGGCCAACATTCCAACAAACCTTACCCGTCTAATAAAATCATACCTCAGTGACAGATCCATGCAGATAAAAATAAATGGCACCATCTCAACTAGGCGTCAAATCAGGGCAGGAGTACCGCAGGGATCCCTGTTGGCTCCTTTACGTTTCACAATCTACGTGGCTGACATTCCACAGAACTTGAGAACTACCATCACAGCCCTATATACTGATGACACAGCCATAATGACAAGATCTATCCGCCCATACCTGGCGGTCAGTCGTCTCCAGGACACCATTCACAAAGCTAGATAAATGGTTGTCGGACTGGAAGATACAAGTAAATCCCGTCAAAAGCTCAGCTATACCATTCATCAGACGCAAAGCCTTCATCCAAGATGACATTCAAATCCTCGGAAAAAGATACCATGGCAGACAGAAACCAAATACCCTGGAGTACAGCTAGACATAAAGCTAAATTTCAACGGCCACATCAAACTCATAGGCACAAAGACATCCAGAACCATAGCCCAACTGTATCCCCTGATCAACCGCAACAGCAAATTAGATACACGCAACAAGCTGTTACTATATCAGATGGTAATACGACCAGCCATCACATATGCATCCCCAGCATGGAGTCACACCCAAATCTAACATCCTGAAACTACAGAGGATATGAAACAAATGCCGGTGGATGATCTTGAACGCCCCATGGTTCGTCAGAAACACGCAGATCCACAGAGAAACCGGAACGCCAGACATCCATTCTCTCCTTCATGACCATGCGGAAAAGTTCTTCAGCAAGGCACACTCTCATCCCAACCCACTAACCAGACAAGCTTCCAGTTATAGTGAACATGACTGTCACAAACATAAAAGACCCAAGGCAATCCTGCTCTCAACAGAACAGAGCTAACACCATAGTTCACAAAGTGCATGCATACGGCTCACAACCCCCCCCCTCACCCCCCAATAAGCTTCTCGACACAGACAAAGGGGAAAACAAAAAGCATTTTATGCTTCACCCAGCAAGCCGGTAACGTTGTTGTTGTTGTACTTTGATATCGTCCATCATCCAGGTCTACCTAATCACTGATGAGACCTCAAAAAAGGTTGAAACCGGATTGGGTAGTGACCTCTCCTCATAATGCAATGGCAGTATTACATCTCCTGGGAGTTTTTTTTTTACATTATGAGAAAATATCAAGGATAGTGAGGGAGCTTTCTCCACCTTTGCTTCGAGTTGCCTTGGTGTCGTATTACCAGGTAGTCACTTACGCTTGGATTCGCCGATGGTTCTTCGGCATGAAACTCTTAGATCGTAGATTACTAGGTCTGCAGTTCCAGTCCGCCAGTTTTCCGCGACCGCGAAAGAGAGCTTCGACTTCCAGTTCCAGCCCTGCTGTATGATCGTCCTGAAGTTTCCCTTCAAAAATTATCCTGCCTGGATTGGTAATATTGTTTTTTTTTATTTATTCTGCCGGGTTTCTTGTTCTTATCTTGGCTCGTGGTATATGATATATACTATATACTGTATAGCAAGGAAACCTCCCTTTCTTTTATTTGATGGCGGCATTCTTACCGCGAGTAAAAACCCTCGGATTGGAGGTTAAGACGAAAATTGATAAGAGGATGTTCGCGAAAGCTCTGTTAGATTGCATGGGGTTGGAAAACATTTTCGGATTTACCCCTTACGCGGGTGGGACAATTTCAGATCGTCGTCAAAAATGAAGGAACGCGATCTAAACTCCGTCAAGGATTTCAATCTGCTGGGGAAAAACTTTATCCTTCCATGGTGGGGAGTATCCTCAAGATCATTAAAATAGATAGGTTCCCCCTAGAATATTTGGAGAAAGGAGATGAAATGATAAAAATGTTCTTCTCCAAATGGGGAACAGTTAGAGAAGTAAAAATTCCGACGACATGGACATTCCAGAGTGGATGTCAGGTGAAGTTTTCTTCTCCATGGAGATGAAAACACCCGTCCCCAACTTCGTTTTTTTACGATCAGCCAGGGTAATGGTTAATTACCCTAGTGTAAATAAGCAATGCTTCAAGTGTGGCGCCTTCACCCACCTTGGGGCAGACTTCCCTAAACTTAAGTGCAAAAATTGCCTTAACACAGGTTATGCATTAAAACAATGTGAATTAGCTTGCCTTAAATGTGGCACCATGGACCAAGAAGTAGACACCTGCCCATCCAGAAACCAGGCAGAAAAGATGGGAGGTGCTATCACGCCAGCCACTGTAACACCAGCAGTAAATATTAATGACACAGAACGGGAAGACTTCCCAACACTGAAAGCTGCACATAACACACTAGCAACAGAGAATCAAAACCGCAATAAGAAGGAAGCGCCAGTAACTAAGAATGCAGAAACGACCAGCAAAAAAAGAACAGAGGAAGAAGAAACACCCAAGAATCAAGCCACCACCCCAGAAACCGTAGTGGAAGAAATAAAGGAACACAGCCAACAAGAAACTACCACTTTAGATACAGAGAAGGAAAACGAAGCAGTGGAAGAATGCGAAACGGAGGAAGAAATGGAAACTACTAAAGAAGAAGGTACACAAAAGCGGTCACGATGCACTGAAGAAGGGAACATAAAAAAATCAAAACCAGGGACAAAACCTTATCGGAAGCATCAGAAGCTGATGAAATGGAGACCAAAACAACAATACAGGAAGAGACTGAAGAATTTTCTGTAGAAGAAATCAAACTAGTTATGGGTGAAAATATGTTTAAAAATGGGACTGCAATAATAAAGAAATGGAGAGGACCCATCGAATCCGCAGACAGTGTATTCTTAACAATGTACAGAGAAGATGGGCCAACGTACCTCCTTCGGAAAGGAATTATAAGTATGAAATGGAAGGACATCTGTATCGAGGACATAGCCAAGGCCGTGCCCAACCAGGTAACGGGTCACCTGGGCCTGACAGAGACCGAGAGTGAGTACTTCTGCAGAACTTTGAGAAAGTTAACAGAGTCAGAGATCAAAGAAGACACTGAGTGGTTTGGACGTAAATACTTCCAAAGATTACGACAGCTAGGAAAGTTGAGTTAGTTCACGCAGGGGGGGGGGGAAATATATATATATATATAAAGAGAGAGAGAGAGAGAGAGAGAGAAAGAGAGAGAGAGAGAGAAGGGGGGCGGCCTGGTTGGCCGAGTGGTTAGCGTATCCGCTCTCCAGCCAATAGGCTGCGGGTACGAATCCCGCGTAGGCATGGATGTTTGTGATTGTCTTCCATCTTCATACATTCCTTCACCCAAGTATAGATATACTCTCCCAATATGGACTGGGTCACCATGGGAGTATTAGACCCAAACCTCCCGCAATGGGAGAGGCTTTCACCCTACAGTGGGTAGAAAATAGGTTGTTCATCATCATCATATATATATATAGGGTTACCAAGTAATTTTATAAACTTGGTTATTTTACTCCTAATCACAAGTAAGCAAACAGTTAAGTTTGCGCCTGAACGTAGCTCAAGTCTAAAGGTGATGCAACACCAGGCAACTCATTGTAAAGGTGGGTAAAGCTCTGATCACCATTTTCTTAGTATTTTCCATAATGTAAAGCACATCTCACTAAGAGATGTATACTGCAATACATTATGGGGGTCACTAAACAGACCGGTTTCAACCTTTTTTGAGGTCTCCTCAGTAAGTAGCTAGACCATAAATACCAATAGTATTTATGTATTATAATAATATAATACATTATTCCCAAGGTAAAAAAAAAACTTATTTACATCTATATCTCCTCCAGAGATTCTTATTAAAAATAAAAACACCTTGTAGCAACTTGTATAGGTAAAGTTGATAAGGTTCTGTATTACTAAAACCTTGGTATTTAGGGTCTAGCTACTCACTGAGGAGACCTCAAAAAAGGTTGAAACCGGTCTGGGTAATGACCCCACCCATAATGTATTGCAGTATTCATCTCTTAGTGAGATGTGCTTTACATTATGGAAAATACTAAGAAAATAGTGATCAGAGCTTTACCCGCCTTTACAATGATACCTGGTGGTACAACACCAGGGGTTGCCCTGGTGTTGTACCACCTTTAGACTTGAACTACGTTCAGGCGCAAACTTAACTGTTTGCTTACTTGGGATTAGGAGTAAAATAACCAAGTTTATAAAATTACTTGGTAACCCTAATATACATTATTCCCAAGGTAAAAAAAAACATATTTACCTGGTTTTTTCGCTTTCCCCAACAGGTTTATGATTATTAGTCCACAAAGGAGGGGATAGACCTGAGAACCCGAGCTGCGAAGGCTTACATCGAGGCGGTGCAGCTCCGTTGTGGGCTGCATACTCGCGCAAAGTTCTTCCCCCCACTCTGTCAATCCGTTTTTATTCTGGGAGTTTCATTTGAAGTTCCATTGATTTCTTTCAAAGTCATATCAGGTTTCTTTTCCTCAGACCAACTCCAGAATTAATTAATTTTTTTTATTTTATTTTCCTTTTTTTAAAGTTTTATTTCAGATATGTTACAGTGTAAACTGTAAAGAACAGACGTAAGGAGATTTTCTCCCTTCAGTTGCCCTTTCAAAACAATGGATCCCTTTAATTCGGCACTAAGCTAATTAGTCAAGTTCCAAAATTCAATCCTATACAATTTAAGTTAAATTGTTTTCCGTTTCTCTTTCTTGTAGGAACAAGAGACGTCTACAGACACCTGGTTTAATTTAATTTAAGTCACGTTTTATTTTAATATATATATAGCAATAGGTGTTAGGAAATGACATTTGCAGACACCTGGTTTAATCTAGTTTAAACTATGGGGTAAAGTAAAGTACGTTTAAAGTTTTTTTTAGAACAAGTGAGAAGAGATGACATGTGCGGACGGTTTAGCCACAACCTCTTGGTTACATAACTAAACAGGTTGACTGAGGCTTCTTTATTATCTCTTACTATCATACTCTACCTTTCTTTAACTTTCCCTATTACTACCTGCTGACCCTCAGCAATCTTTATACTCCAAAGCCCGATGATGAAAGACATGAACGCCCATTTTACCTACTCACTGATGAGACCCCAAACCGGTGCGGGGAGGATCTGGCTTTGAGAGGTCCGCTTGGAGGTAGGTTTTTGAATGTCTCTGAGTGGGGCCACCGCTGAGATTATGGCTCTGCTTGGTGGTGGGGTGAGCCTGCCACTGGGTAGAGCCAATGCTGAGAAGTTCTTCTCGGTGATAGGGTGAGCCTGTCACTGAGTGGAACAACGCTGAGTTGGGCGATCTTTCGGGATCGTCCTATTTTTAGAGCCCGCTTCACCTATACATAAAGGTTGAAACCGGTCTGGGTAGTGACCTCTCCTCATAATGTAAAGCAGTATTACATCTCGTAGGAGCTGTGTGTTTTTACATTATGAGAAAATATCAAGGATAGTGAGAGATCTTGCTCCACCTTTGCTTCGAGTTGCCTTGGTGTGGTACTAACAGGTGGTCACTTACACTTGGATTCGCCGATAGTTTGTCGGTATGAAACTCTTAGATCGTAGTTTTCGATCTTAGAGTTTCGCATACTGGCTGTAAAATAATAAGGGATTTTTACAGCCAGTATGACTTTTTTATTTTTATTTAATTAACTTCGCCAGAAAAATAGCCGTTTGGCTTTTCATCTTAGCTATAATAAACCGAGAATAAGTTAGAAAACTTTAATGATACAACTAGTTTCGGCTTATTATGTTAGATAATTGTATTAGATAATTAGATAAGTTGGGCTTATTGTATTAGATAATTAAAAATAAAAAATTTTAATTATCTAATACAATTAACCTGTGCTTCTCAGTTTTCTTAATATCTTCAGTCTTTTATTATTGTTTCTTCTACCTACAAAGATACCTGATGAAGGCCACAATAAGCCAAAACTAGTTGTATCATTAAAGTTTTCTAACTTATTCTCGGTTTGTTAGTCATTAAATATTTTTAAATGTATCACAGTAACCGAGTCAATGCCCATGAATATATATGTATATATGTATATATATTCTACACATGTATGTATGTGTATATATATATATATATATATATATATATATAAACTAACATTTATGATCTGCATCAACAACCATATGGGGAAATCTAAATATAAAACTGGAATATACATCAATACAACAAACAAGTAAGCTCCTCCGACTAACAAGAAAGGAAATAACTAAATATAAAATAATCTAAAATGCATAATTAGTGAAATAAATAATACGAATTAAGCATTTTATAAAATAAATATTAACTAAGATAACTAACCCATAACTAATTAATGAGCCTCCATAATTCAGTCGGTATAGACGAAACCTGTTGGTCGGAAAGACCTAAGTTCGATTACCGTCCATGACGTGAAGAAACTTTATCTGGTCTCTTCCGACGAAACGTGAGTTAACCAGTCTCATACAGAGGTAAGGTTTTTTCCACCCGAAAACTCGGGTTTTTCGTACCCAGAACAGGCAAACCGGCCTGAACACACACATCTACAGACATGCAGATGCGTGTGTTCACGGGACACTCTGGACATCGGGCACTCTGGGAAGCATAGAGCTTATCCTTATCCTCGAATAAGGATAAGGATAAGCCCTATGCTTCCCAGATTATTTCCCCTATGTTAAGAAATCCAAGAATAGTTGGAAGGTCGTGGGCGCTTAAGTGCCTATTAGAACCACTGATGATGATGATGATAATGATGATAATTAACCCAATGAGGAAACGAACTTATAAACTAAATATTACAATATGGATCTGAAACACGAATAAAGAGAAAAGGAGTTGAGAAAAAATTGGTGAAATTAGAAATATGATGCTATAAAGAGGCCTCTAAAGATTTCCTGGAAGAAGAATCTTAAATGACACCTAGCCAAAGCCAAGGAGAAACAATCACTTTCAAACATATCAAGAAGTAAGATAATTCAACTTATCCTTCTACATGGCGCGAGCGCGCGCACGCACCCGCGCACACACACACACACACACACACACACACACACGCGCGCGCGCGCGCGCGTATACGTACGTAAGTGTATATGATGTAGAAATGATGTTTAAAGTTTAATGCTGGGCATTTTGGTTTAGTAGGTCTGCTTCATTATTATTTACATTATTATTATATATAGCGTCCAACAAAGCTGATAAAGTTTTTCTATTTGCAATATTTGCAAATTCTATTTTTGCAATATTTCAATCTTTGTTTATTAATGATAACTTTCGTGAGGTTTATGCTATTTTACATTAGGATTGACTATTATTTTCAGAGGATAACTAGAGACTAGAGGTGCCAAAATGATATGCGAAAAACATAGAAAAAATACCAATGTGGACATAGTGACTTTGTCCTACACCTTTCATTGTCTAGTGCAGGGGTCGGCAACCGGCGGGCCGCATACGGCCCAAACGTGCATATTTGGCGACCCATAAAAGGTTGACCATACTTACATTCCATGTGGCCCGTATGTTGAATTATTTAAATAATACATTTTATAATATGAATAAATTAAAAATAATTTTATGCCTATACTTCGTGATATCGCCGTGCAACTTGGCGCGAGTTAACCGTGTGAGTCATCACGAGTAGGGATAACAAAGGCGTCTTCATCCGACGATAACCAAGATTTTGGCGCACTTTTGCAGTCGCGTTCCCGGGTCCGTCTTTTAATATAATTCAATAACATCAACTATTATTTTCAGAGGCTATATATTTGTTAAAAATAATTTAAAAAATAGATTCAAGAAACGTAAAATTGCAGATGAAGGAAGAAGGTTTAATGATGAATGGAACAGCAAGTACTTCTTTGTTGGTATAAGCCCCTTTGTCTTATTTTTATAAAAGTGTTGCTGTTATGAAAGCATATAATATCAGGCGTCATTACTAGAATGTCGTACTTTATCTTGTAATCTCGTAATTTAAATATTTCTGTTTTTTAAGATTGATGTAATAAAAATTGATAACTTACGTATTTTTTCACTCACTGTTTTCTCTTAAATAAACGCTTGCGGCCCGATCATTAAAAATAAAAGTTGAATGTGGCCCGCGAGTCTGAAAAGTTTGCCGACCCCTGGTCTAGAGGAGTCAAAATACACGCGCGCGCGCACACACACAAATGGAATATTATTATAACGAACAAAATAATCATAATAATAGGATAATAGAGACACAGTGACATTCCTTATTCCAGGCAGAATCTCTGCTATCCCTGCTGTTCGAAGCAGTAATTCATGCCAGTCGTTTAGATATAGCGCGAGCTAAACTAAAACTCCATGTTGTTTCTGGTTTGCGGTCTACCAAACAAAATATTTTTTATTTCTTCTTATGAAGAATATTTCATACACCTGTAGAACCAGCTAAATCGTGAGACTTGCTGTCGTTACAGAGAAGCACCGACAGCAAATCTGGATATTCATGCAATTCCCTTATACTCGGCAGTGAACAGGCTACTGCTTGACAAATTTTCTAAGTGCTACTCGTTGATCAGATAGGTAACATCACAACAGTAAAAATACTGAAAACAGAAAAAGTCAGCATTACATGAAAGTAGCTGACATTTGACATTATATGGCGTGCAAAATTCCATATTCAGTTTCTACAGGGAATGATTCTGAATTATCTGTCCCTTACGCACACTGTGTTAATGCACAATCAGTTTAGAATTTATTGTTAGTAGGATTCCCATAAATAAATGAATACATAAATAAATAACATATATGAGTGGTTCTGCTCTAGAGTGAGCCTGTCACTGAGTAGAATCACCGCTGAGTAATGAGTTAAATGATCCTTTGGGTTATCATTGGTTGAGTGATCTGAGGGATCTCCCTAGTTTTTGGAGAAGGCCCGCACTTAAATAGACCTAGTCTCTGAAGAGAACCAACCAGTTCGAAACAGTTGTCAGGCCAGAAACCTTTATCAAATTCACTGTCGTTACCTTTAACAAATTCACTAATTAAAGGCAAATATACGGTGGCTTGGCCACTAGTGTTGTTTTAAATAGTGCAAGCTAAGGCAACTCTGATACCAAAGATTGTATTCTCATAAGCTTTCTACTCAAAATGACGGAACTTTCATAGTTTCTGCATACATTCGACTTTGAAATAATGTTGAATCATTAATATCCACTATATACTAAAATTTGTCTAGATCATTTATAGCAGCTTTTCATAGACATGATCCATAACTAAAAATTAAGCAAAACAAAAATAAAAATAAAACGAAGACCAAGTGCTCAAACAGAAAACGTATTTTAGATAGACATCCTAGCAATGCTCTGATTGCTTAATATACTCACGATAACTATCATTTTGGTTTTCATTAAGTTTAGCATGCTGTTCTATCGTAACATCCTAGACGAAAAAGCTCCACCATGCTTACATTTTTTTTTTTTTTACTTTTAATCGAACATATAAGAATCTAAGATATTTTGTATACAGAATTCAAACGTGATGGGAGGAAACAGTTATTATTTTCGTGTTCAGTATACCTGAATTACTATACGACAAAACCTTTTCATATCCCAAATAATGTAGGACTGTTATTTTGTGATAACAATGCAGTTATCTTAATCATTACTCAAATAATGCCTTCTCTTGAAACGGCAGTGAGATAAGGGTATTTCAATATGGTTACTAGAGAAAAATGAGAAACTGGATGGTGAAATCTTTCCGCTACACAATGTATTTTAAACAGCGTCTCCTGTGACACTAGATTTTACCGTCTAGTGATTCGATGCAGGGTTCTTATTCAGTTTGCCTAACCACAGTAAGACGTAACGATTCCTGACGGATTCAGCCAACCTGACTAAAGGTCATTATTACTCTTCCGCATACGTAATACGACGCTCAATGGAAAACTGGGCCTATTTGCAACGCTCAGAAAAAATATTGCAAAATGTCTTGGTAGTGTTTATGTTAAGTAATTATGACCACATACAGTGTGTTTGTTATAAAGATATAGAACGTGAGTATAACACAAAAACTGTTTGAATGAAAATAATAAGCTAGTAGAATTACGTTAAGTATTTATTAGAATGCACATATTTTCTAATAACGATAAAACTATAGGTATGTTATATTATAAATTTTACCGAGGAATATGTTTAAATAATGTAGTTGTTCTCAAAACGTTTATTGATATTAACATTTATCTATTAGAGCCACTAATTATAAACATTATTGAGAGGAAAAACCACAATTTAAAACGTTTTTCTGAATTTGAGTTTCAAAATTAATTTCAACCGTAAAGATAAAGTACAGCAGCAGAGTCAAATCTCACAGTTTTAATTATAAAAGCTAATTAAGTTTTATTTTACTAATAGTTAAACTTTTAATTAGCAAAGGACAGATCGTTATCTTATTTATACTGTCGTCTCTTGCGTTCTTCAATTGCAGCATCAGATTATTTTAGCTCTAAATAAGATGCTCATTTATAGAGTTTATGATACAATTAATTAGTTACTTATTTCATGAGCAGAGCGAGCACAAAACTGATCTCAGGCAGTATTCCCCAATGAAGGTCATGCATTCATGCACTGTGAAAACAATCAAGACATTTATCGGCCTGAATGCTTTGCTTATGCTGAGGAACACACTGAAACAGATTGAACTGCAAAGAGTAAGCTAGATGTTCGAACACTGTAATGCGGTAATTCGTTTTGTGTATCAGGTGTCGTTAGAGGTTCGTTAAGCTTACAGCAGTACCACTAAGATGGTGAAACAGGAGCTTCCCCAGCGAAAGGAGAGCACTTCCTAATTCTCTTCAGGCTAGTCCTTAACAATGTACACGTTCGTGAGCATGCTTTTACCCACTTGTGTATGAGAAGATTACATTTCGAATGATCCTATTCATGGGTCTATTTACTTTATTGGTCTAACGGATGCTAGCCGTAACATCAAGAAGGCGAAGAAGAATAAATGCACCGCAATTGCTGTTGCTTTCAAAAATAGGCAGTGGTATTTTTGGAAATAGCTTTTCATTTAACCCCTGGGAGCATTTTAATTGCATATGTTAATTTGACAGCATCGATTTCCTTCAATTTTAAAGAGAAAAGAATAATTATATCAGCTTATGAATACTTAGTATTCATCAATTCATATTAAATCAGTCTGCATTAACGCACTGTCTGCATTTTTTAATGGTTATGCTATACACAAAAGGTTGAACAACCGTTTGTGTATATTATTTCCTGAAGAGTATACTAATGTAATATAAAGAAATATTTGTTCTGTGAGTCTGAATGTGAGCCGGGAAAGAGTTGTTAAATAGCTGCTGCACGTGTTTTAAAACAAACAGAGAAGAGCGGAGAAATTATTGATGCCAATGTGGTTGAAGCGAACTAAAGAAATATTTGTAAAAAATGCAAGCAGTAAACACTGAACATTTGTGTGGAAGAAAGTGAGGTAAACTGGCAAGAGATGGTTTGTTAATCAGCTATTTGATGTCTTCTGTACTGAATCAAGTATTTTAGAGAGCTCCTAAAGGGATCAGACCAAAAGGTGAGACCATATTAAATGATTGGAAGGATTTGAGATTTGTAGAGAGTTAATAGCTGTGCATAGATACAATAAGTTTCTGCGAGAAAAGTTTCCTTGGGATGTAGAAGAAGCGATATTTGTAATGTTTGTGTTAGAGAGGGGAGGGGGAAGAGGGAGAGAGAGAGAGACTGTAGGTTAGAGTAATTCGAAAAGAAATCTCATAGTAATCAGAGAGATTTCAGTATTATCAAATGCAAGTCTAAAAGAAGCATTAGAAGAAGTAAGGAAGGTTTTAGTTTTACTAGCACTGAAGTTAACAAGGTTATAACAGCTCCAGAATTTAGAGTTGCAGAAATTATTAAATATATATTGTAAATCTATAGTACATTAGTACTATGGGTGAGCTAAGGTTTATTTGTTGATTTTTATTTAACATAATCCAGAATACCAGCATCTAAAGACCAACCATGGAAAATTTTCAATCCACTAATAAACTGAGCAGTTGCCTCATACTGGAGGATGAAATTCATCTCCCACCTAAATACTTTCACGAATATCCAGGCCCAAGGCGGGATTCGAATTCTTAGTTTGTTTGTTGTAAATTTGGTACACTATCCGCTCGAACAACTAGTAATAACTTACACAGGACAAGAATTTCCATCTTCCTATTAATGTCTTCTAGGAACCTCCATGGCATTAGGACTCAGTGACGAAATGGGTACTATATATCAGCTATACTTTACTTCACAGACAATGTCCTCGGTCAAAAAGATGTCTTTTAATTGGTAAGATCTCAAGTTCGAGTCATGTCAATAACAAGTGAAGAAATATTTTCTAAGCCTTTTTGAGCCAGCTTCTTAAAATTTGTTTGTTATCAGCTTCAGATGCGTTAGATACGATACCAGCTTGAGAACAGCCACAAGCAACAATAGCAATAATTTTATCCTGTAACAAGAGTTACGAAACTTTAATACTACTTAATAGAATTTAACAAAAATATTTGCGCCGATTTTCTTTATTTGTTGAGTTTATAAACTGAAATTCTCATTATGGAAAATGCTCACATGAAACTGGCAATAGCTTGTTATCTGTGATGTTTATCTAAATCATCAGGATCACTTATAAAGAGGAAAATAAAGTTATTTGATGTCGGAATAACTGTTGATGCCACTTAAACGAATCAGCTCAAAAGTTCGGCATTCATGCCCTGCTTAACTCAGTACACCTAATGTCCCTTTCTGTTAAAAACCATTGTAGTTGTTCTTTTGGAATTACGGCAGGGCAGACAGGAGAAATGACATCATATTGAGCTATGATGTCAGTGCATTATGTCTATTATTTGCGCGTTGCGAGGAATGAAACCTGCCACGTATGAGATCAGCTAACTCACTTTCAGTTGAAAAGCTGTTATAAAGGTTCATCGCATCCTAAACGGAATGCACCTAAAAAAATACATTCTCCAAAGATCATATCAAGACTTATAAAACTCATTAGAATACCCAACAAACATTTAATAATTAACATCACAAGAACTAAACATAATGCTGATATTTCGGGCGAATGATATACACTGCAAGGAAAAAAAACTTCAGTGTACTGAAATCCTCTTCGATATCTCCTGATCAACAGTTCCATTCGCAAAGAAAGCTTACATTTATACACTTGAATTGTAAGCTGTCTACTCTGCGACAGCCTAATGAAGTGACAGTAGGATTACAGTGTGTATGCAATTTTGTCTTATGCAGAAGAGACACAGATACTACTGTGGAGTGAGTGTTGGGAACAAAAAAGGAAGAATGGAATAAGAAATATGAACATTAACTGTTTCTTGTATAAGACAAGAAAAGAAATGAATATAACTCCTGCCTGAAATGATTTGTACGTGCAAAGAAAGTGAATTTTAAAAATACCAAGAGGAAGAAGAATGTATGAAACGAAAACTGAGAGGAAAGACAGAGAAAGACAAGATGATGTTTAGAAAAAAAAAAACTTGAGCTGGGACGGCCTTCGCAAGGAGGGAATATGGGAGAACAGAAAGATATAGAGAGCTTTGATCGACTTGATTTGACAGTCTCTGTTGATGGTGATCATCATCAGTTGTCGACTACTGGAGTTAGAGATAAAAGGTGAGTACTACAATAAAGTCTCGGAAGGAAAAAAATCGAAAACACAGTCGAGTGCCACAGGTTTGGTTTAGTTTCAGAAGGTTGGCTGTCAACAGTATTCTTTATATATATAATACAATTACTCAAAGAAATAAACAATATTCGTATTTAAACCTCGATGAAAAGCTCAGAACAAAGAAATATCTCGCCTCACAGCTAAAACCTAAACTTTTAAATACCATAGACAGACATATACACGCGCGCGAGTCATAGCCACATAGACAACTATAAATGAATCCATCTATCACAGTGGCTTTAGCTTGCTTTTTCTTTTCTTTCAGAATTTGTAACAAGAAATATCAAATATCTGTTTAACCTATTAGGTATGTGTATACCATTTTGAGTCACCACATCTGTTTGTGACCGCGGGCTGAGCCGCCGCCAGATTGGAAGGCAATGTGATCATTAAGTGCTGTGTAAAACTCAAAAGTGAAATTTCAAACGATGTCGATTATAAGTGGGAGAGTGATAAAACAAATGCACAGAAAGACACAGCATCATTAAATTGGGGGGAATATAATATTAACTGGTATAAAACTAAAAGCAAAGGACCTCACCAGATTTAGAAAATGATAGTGGTATTTAGCTATACAAAAGGCGATCGTTAACTGAAGTTATTTACTCTCTAGCCTCTGGTCGTTAGCAGAAACAAAGCAATTTAAAGAGTTCCATTAAATTAGGAGCCAAAATAAATATTTCCTTGAGGTATATTAAATTCTTGGAATTTCATGAATCTCCACTTAAAACGTTATGTCTTCGGACTCATCAAGAAATCTTTCGTTATTTTTTCATGTTGCTAATGATGATGGTAGGACAGGGAGGAAAGCTTAGTCATTTGTTATTGAGGTAGCGACAGCCATAAAACTTTCTATATTACGAATGCGACATGTAGTACTTCGTGCAGCTACATCTTCAAATGAAGAGATTATTCTGAAGTAACACCCTGTGAACTCTTTTTTTGAAGTAAGGTTTTTATAAAAAAATGACACCACCAAATAAAGCAATACTAGCCTCACCAGAAATAATCTGTTTTTGTGATATGCCTTACATAAAATGAAGAATATCAAAGACTTTAAAACGCTGATTGATAAGAGAAGTAGAAGAAAGATAATATGAAGAAATAAAATAGCGTGAGTATTTTCGTGATACAAAAGGTTACAAGCATTGCTCCAGAGACTAAACATGTTATTATTCTTTAAGCCACTTTCTAGACCTATAATACGCAAGGTCGTGCTTTACAATGGGTGATGAAAATCATCTACCACCTAAAGACATAAATATCCATACAATATCAGCATTTATAAAACATCTATAAATGATGGCACACTTTAGGAAAATAAAGGTATTTTTTAAACAAAAATCATATATTAAACTATCATATAAAATGTGCATAAATGCAATGAATTTGACATTTAAAGGCAAGTCATATATTTACATAGGTATATGATCTCTTTACAATATGTGACACGTGATATGTGGGAGGTGAAAAATCTTTATTTTATAAAATATTATACGGTGGGATCTTCAGATCTATGACAGAGACTTAAGGGAAAAGATTCAAACGTCCAAAAAATGTGTGCTTCAATTCAAGTAGGATCTCTGTGCTTCACACAAGATTATATTTTACTATATTAATAACGTGACTTCAGTAAATACATTTCTCTGATTTTTTTAATTAATAGAAAATATACTTTTCAGTCTCTTCATTAACAATATTTAAAAGTCATATCAGATAGAACGCAAAATAAATACGATCTTTAAAATAAAATATACATCAGATTGAAATATAAGGTTGTCGCCACAGAAACACAGAAAAGCCAGGAAACCAACACCAAGGAAACAGTTCGGACGAGTATGATGGAAAGCAAAGCAATCCGATTGGGAAACTATCAACCAAGTGTTCTGGTAGCAGGACTGTCTCGTAAACAGTTGCACATTTTCGATTTCTACAGATGGGCAGCTGCATATAAACCAAACATCGACCATGGCAATCAACAATGGTTGATTACCACGCCTAAATAGCCCACGCACTATTCGAGCGTGTGCAATTTAAATTTCTACAAAATATACTACTGTTCCTGTAATCATTTCAGTATATCTTAGAGCCGCTAGCAAAACTAATTCGTCGCTTAAATGGAGAAACATAAATTTTACTCATAAATGTCAGCGCGGTTAGCCTAGTGGCTTTGCGCTTCGCAACCATGCCTGGGGACGGAGTGTCCCGGGTTTGATTCCCGTCGCCGACGTGAGGAGCTTAAGGATCTTCCTCAGCCATAGCCAAGTTAGCCGGTCTTGGGCGTGGACAGCAGGGTTTTTCCCCCCAGTTTATCTGGGGTTTTTCATCCCGCAAGCAGGCAAACGGGACCAGTGAACACACACGGATCTACAGCCATAAATACTTAACCTCCCATGAGGGGCTCAACTCGCCCCAATAGGGACGGGGGAGAAAAGGGAGAAAACTCCATATAAATAACTCATAAATAACACTATTTTCAAACTGCTTTTCAGAGAATTAGAAATAGGCGAAGAACGAAGGAGGAAAGATGTACAGAAAATCTTATTCCAATTTTTAAAAATTATGTGTTTCAAAGTTTACAACTTACTGCCCACATTACCTCTAGGATTTGGTTTATGTAAACTCTGTAATAGTCTAACAGTATGCAACGATTTGTTCTGATGTGTACATCGAAATCGGCTTCGCTAGACGATTAGATAATACTTTCCCATTACAGCAATCTCCATTCCATATTCCCGGGTGGTGCGTAACTCATTTGACTACAAATAGTCCACTTTATTGGCTACATCTCTTTAATTCCCACTAGACACCTGGTTAATTATCTAATGCGCCTCAGTTGGAACTACCAGCGATACGTGTAAAGTGACGAAAAGCAATTACTATCAGATACCAAAAAAGCCCATAGGATAATCATAATGAAACTCAAGGACTAGAAATTACACTTCGTATCTACGTTCAATGGAACATCTACTATCTCAATAAGTAAGGAATGGCATTTTGCTAATAATTATCATCCAATGTTAATTTATACAGTTATACTACATACACTGATTGGAAAGAAGTCAACAGATACCCCATTGGGCAAGATGCATCGTATTATGCAACGAGTCACGTGTCTGTAGCTGGTATATATTGGAGAAATATGATGCTCTCAAATCAGTGCAACTGTGTCCAGTAAAATGGTTGAGAGAAGGGAACTGACGGAGTTGAAAGAGGCATTGTGTAAGATCTCATGTTGCAGGCCTACCTGTTCGGCAAAAATGTTGAAAAATTGGACCGTCTCAGGTCAACAATTAGTGATATCATGCTGAGATAGAAGCGCAGGGAGTCAGCTACAACTGGACTACTCAGCACACTCACTGAACGTGACCGCAGGATGCCAAGAAGGATAACATAAAATCCGCCATTAGTCGGCTGACACGTTGAATGCGCAGTTTCGAACATCGAATGGAAACACGAATCACAAAAACATTCAGAACCGACTGAGGCTCACAACATGGAAACCCATGTTGTGAGCCTCGGTTTTTAATTCCGTGGCCGGTCTGTGTACCAGGTTCTCTCTAAACTGGGACATTTTGGTAGATATCTTGAATTGAGTATAACCAAAGGATGCAATTAATAATATCGTGACAAGCTGGATCAAATCCACGAAACTACTTACATACCTAAATACCACAGATAAAATTAGTTAGAACCAAAGCATTAATTTAGCTCCTGTTTACAGGTGATGCACACAACACTCAATTTTTTTAACAAATATTAATTCTGCTAAAACAAAAACTTTATTAAGGAAAAATAACAATTCTGGGATATCTCAGTTATCCTCTTCAGTTTCCAAAGTATTGTTCAATGAAAAATGGAACAAGGAAAAGCCTGGTGATAAATATATGACCAGCCTTTCTGGTGAAAAATATATCACAATTAGAACAGCATTTAAAAGCATCTTTTATTAATTTTTCCGGTTAGTTTTATTCGGAATTTGTAAATGTTCCAAAGGGAAATTTAGTATATATTCTATAACTAAAATGAAATGCTGCTGAAAAATATGTATACTTACTGAAATAAAGAGCCAAAAGGCTTCAGTTCGGCGATACAAAATTCTATAAGTAAACTGGATATTCGATCCAGCATTATTTCAAAGCCAAATGCAGAAAGTATGAAAGATTCGTAAGGTAAGTTGACCAGAGAGCTGACAGAAATACACTGACCGGCATTCACGAGTTCCTTTAGTGTGGACTACTTAGAAAACGTAGGCGTCGTCCAAGTGCATATACATTTGCCTTTTATTAGTCCATTTTGATAAGGTTTCACTGGTATGATATCGGATTCGAACTGGTTGGTTCTCTTCAGAGACACTGTATAAGTAAAGAATCTCTCTAAAAATTAAGCGATCCACCAGATCACTTCCAACTAGTGACCGAAGGATCGTCCAACTCAGTGGTGATTCCACTCAGTGAGAGGCTCACCCTACCACTGAGCAGAACCGCTCATATTACAGGGAAAAGCATTCATCAACACGGCCCCGATAGAAGCCATGCTTGAAAACACCCCCCGGAGACTCAAACTGCTTTCCCAAGGCAAAACTCTCCACTCACTCCCCCGTAATCTTAAGCCTCCCTTCGCGGGAGCCACACCTGGAAGATATAAGGCACTGTATAAGCAAAGGCCTCTCCATAAATTAAGCGATTCCCCCCAGACCACTGTAAACGAGTGACCAAAGGATCGTCCAATTCAGCGGTGGTTCTACTCAATGACTAACTCACTCTACCACTAAACAGAACCGCTCAGATTACAGGGAAAGGCATTCACTGACACGGCCCCAATAGAAGCAATGCCGGGACCCCTCCCCCCCCCACGGAGACTCAAATTACTCTCCTAATGTATAAGTAAAGAGCGTCTCTAAAAATTAGGCGATCCCCAGATCCCCTATGAGTGATCGAAGGATTATTCAACTCAGCATTGGTTCCACTCGGTGACAGGCTCATCCTACCACTGAGCAGAACCGCTCATGTTTCAGGAAAAAGCATTCATCGACAAGACCACCACACAGGCCAAGCCGTAAAACAAAGAGACTCAAATTGCTCTCTCAAGGCAAGACCCCCATCTTAAGCCTCCTCTCAGCGGGAGCCTATTTAAGTAAAGGGTCCTCTCTAAAAATTAGGCGATCCCCCAGATCACTCAAAACGAATGACTGAAGGATCGCGTCCAACTCAGCATTGGTTTCACTCAGTGACAGGCGCGTCCTACCACTGAGCAGAACCGTTCATATTCCAGGTAAAAGCATCCACCGACAAGGTCCCTCACGGGCCACGCCGGAAAACACTTTCCCTGGAGACTCAAACTGCTCTCTCAGGGTAAACCCACAGAAATCTTAATCCCCCCCCCACACACACCGGGTGCGAAATTCTGGAAGAACCTTAAGTGAACAAAAACTCTCGTTCAGTACTAAGGAATTTGAAATGTGAGAGAAACGTATTTTTCGTAAGCGAACTCTCGGTCGGTGCTTAAAAGTAATTACTAAAATAAAGAGCCAAAAGGCTTCAGTTCAACGATGCAAAATTATATAAGTAAAGTGGATATTCGATCCAGAATTTTCAAAGACGAATATAGAAACTGTGAAAGATTCGTAAGGTAAGTTGACTAGAGAGCTTACGGGAATACACTACCCGGCATTCACGCTTTCCGTACGTGTAGACTACTTCGAAGACACAGGAGTTGCCCAAGCGTCTATATATTCGTATTTTATTAGTCCATTTTGATAAGGTTTCACTGACTTGACAACCAAACTGAAGCCTTTTGACTCTTTATTTTAGTAATTACTTTGACGCACCGACCGAGAGTTCGCTCACGAAAAATACATTTTTCTCACATTTCAAGTTCCTTAGTACTAAACAAGAGTTTCTGCCCTCCTAAGATTTCTGCTTGGTCTCTGAAGAAAACCAACCAGTTCGAAACAGTTGTCAGGGCAGTGAAATCTTATCAAAAGACTAATAAAAGGCGAATATATAGACGCTTGGGCGGCGCCAATGTCTTATAAGTAGTTCACACCGAGGCAACTCGTGAATGCCGGCCAGTGTATTCCCGTAAGCTCTCTGGTCAACTTGCCTTACGAATCTTTCATAGTTTCTACATTCGGATTTGAAATAATGCTGGATCTAATATCCACTTTACTTATATAATACGTATTCTTGATTATGTACAAAATAATGCGTTGACTTTTTACCACACTACACGCTTTATCACACAGATGCCGTCTTTCTAAAATGTGTTTTATACAGTATTTTATCTGATAGCAGTTTTCTTATGATGAACGTCTTATGATGAATCTTATGATATTCAGAATTTTAACATTTTCTTTGCTTTCTTCTAAATCTGTTAGAAAATGAGAGGTAGACCAACCAGCATTTTTCCGCTATTCAACTTCAATAATCACTGAACTTTTCTTTATCAACATTCAGCCCTCATTTACACAGGTGTTAATTTACATGTGTTTTCTGAAAATTACATTCTTCAGAAAAACACACCTAATAAGCTTGTTTTTTTTTCAATTATAACTAAGGTACCAAGTTTCATTTGCTTTAGTATTTGTAATTACTATAAAGAAGTAAAACAAAAAGAGCTAAATTAGCTTTCTAAGCTCCCAGATAAAACAAAAGAGAATCTCATTAAAAATCTTTTCTGAATTCTTACCATTTTAGTCATTATGCCTACGCTGAATTCTACTCAGACTGTTAATCAGCAGTCTTTTCTCAGTATGAGCTATCTACAGCGCCATGGGATACATACTATCAAAAACTGGATACATCATCACTTTCACGTGCTACGACAGAGACAAAGTTGCACTATAAACGCAGATTGATGAAAAAGAAATTCAAATAAATGCGTATGAAACGGAGCTATGATGTTGCAGTGGAAAAGGAAAACGAAGCTATGATGCTGCGATACAAAAGGAACCGAAATTTTACATTTTTTCCTTGCTTTTCTTAAGACAGAAGAAATTTTGTTCTGCTTAATGTACTGCCCTGCTTTTCCCCATATCTATCATAGAGGAACTTGAGTATATTCTTCTGTTGAACAGGTGTTTTCAACGTAAGAATACTACCAAACTTACTGGAGATTCCCAACCTCGAATAACAAAATTCTAGTTTCTTTAGAACCAATAACGAGTTTCGGGTTATTTGACCCTTAGTTTAACTATTTAACCCTATTTACTGTTACTTAATATGGGCTAAAAGGTTTACAACCTTTTGTAATAAAATTCGGATAAAAAAAAAAAGATGAACTGATCTGTGCTATGATAGTATAACATACTTAGTTAACTTAATATTCTGATATAACAAAAATAAATCCATTGTGTTGAGTAGACAGCAGTAGACCTATGATTGAGTAGACCTATGACATTGCAGGATGATTATGGACACATTACCTTTGTATTATGTTTGTTTGCTTTGATTTTCGTCATATCACCCACACACTCGAGAGATTTCAAGACTTATAATTTAATATTGACATCCGTGGGCAAGTGAATAGAAAGAAAATGATTTTTTTTTTGAACGTTTGTGGTATTTATTAGAGAAAACAGTATGGGACTGTTTCATAGAAGGCAGAGGTATGTGGAATGAAGGAGGAGGAGAAGTTGGCTCTGTGATTTTGGAGCTGAATTGTACATAGACTTATGCTTACCAGCAGCTGCCAGTGTTCGTACATGATAACAGGAAAGCGAGCGGGGGAATGGAAGTAGCCAGGTGGTAGCATCTACGAAAATACTTAGAGAAAAGGTATATATTGAAGAAACAGAGAATGATATAGCAATTTATGACAGATGTTAAGCGAATAGCTCTCTTCTGGATACAATCAAGCATTCTGAGATAATTTTTGGTTCGCCACCAAAAATTATCTCAGAATGCTTGAACGTGGGAACGATATATTCCAAGATTGGTCGGATTTTGGATTTATAAAATGCTAGAAGTTGAGTAGAAGTATTGCTTAGAAAGAAAAAGAGTACCACGCTTTCTGGAGGCTAAAGAAAATATGGGTATGATATGTTTATTCCAGGACAGGCTAGATGTGAAAGTCAAGAAGAGAAAACTGACTTTAGTTGGGGAGCATTAAATTTCTCTAGATTCTTTTTAACACAGTAGAGAATGGCAAGAAGAGCGGTGTTTAAGGCAATGGATAAAGAATATATTGAAGCCTGAATCATCTGCGCATTACAAGATTTTGTAATCAGCAGAGCTATGAATGAGGTTGGATTTTAGTCACTGACGTATAGGAAGAAGAATGTGGATGAAAGCACGGAACTTTATAGTACTCTGCATTGACGGAAAAATCCGACGAGAGAGGGAACGGCCAGAGAGGATGTTGCAAATCCACTCAAAAAGGATAGCAGGAAGACCATAAGATAGCAGCTTCGTAAGAGTATCGCGACGTGCCAAACACTATTAAATGCCTTAGAATAACAAGATTGACCACATGACTTTTTTTTTCCCCAATTCTTTTCATGATTCTTTCCATATTGGTAATCACTAATTAAGTGATGGATCACCAAGCAGTGAAAAGCTGGTTATTATTGATGACCTCCATCGCTTTCGAGAGAGTACTGAGGTAATGACAACATGGGACAATAGTTTGATGGCTGCCGTTTATCTGATAGATGTTAAGGCCGCGAAAAGTCTTGCTTACATGTTGTTGTTGGGCCAGATAAGTATGACTACTTTTGAAGGCGATACAGATTGGGTATTAGTTCTGTAATACCATCTGGGCAACGAAACTTTATAAAAGCTTCAGTAGACTTATTAGTATCATAGATATTGAATATTTTTCTGACGTCCTTCTGGCGAAAGGTCAAAGGAGATATAGTGTGAGTAATTTGTGGTACAGTGGGAGGAGGTCTGTCTTGGTTATCTAAACAAGAGTTGAGGAAGAGTGAAACCAAACCCGTTTGCCCATCTTTGGGAGATGTTACCATTATTCCATCAAGTTTAGAGGGGGGAGAGAGAGAGAGAGAGAGCAGTGGAATATAGTAAGGCAAACGTTTAGCCCAAAAAGCCTTCACAAGGGGTTCTTAGGCTAGACTTCCATTTGAATAGAAAGCAAGCTTAGCACTTGGTTCTTACAAAATCTGTTCATGATTTTTGCAGTTATGCAAGCTGAGTGAGAATATCGAGTTTTTAACTCGAGAAATTTAGAGCACGCTGCATTTTAGCTTGGCTTTAAGGGGTATTGAATACAGTGAGAGAATAAAGGACTCGTCCTAGCAAGAATAATTTCAGTTATTAAATCGGAGCGAATGCTTGGATCAGGAGAGCGGAAGCAATAATCAGACGACAGAAAAAGGACACAGAAATCCCGAATGCGATCCAAACTGGCTTCACTCTAGTGCCATCTGACAAAAGGCTGAAAATGGCTAGGAGAAGGATGATCTGTAGAAAAACAGAAATGGTCAAGTTATGATCAGTTGCCAAGGGTAAAACTAACATCAACAGTGTGTATTTGGTAGGATAACTGGTGGGAAAAAACGTCCAGGAGACTAGATAAGTAATAACATAGTATTAACAATTTATGTTGTGATGGAGTTGAGAGCCTCACTTCGGATTCGGCTGTGGTTAGAGTATAGAGCGGTGCAATGATGTTATGGTTGTTTTGAAAATAATTTTCATATGTTATGTCTGGGTCTGTCTGTTTTAATTTAAATGGTTCTTGATACACACAAATGAAACAGGTACTTCTGTTTCTTTTATATCAAAGTGTACTTTCTTAGTATTTACGTACTTATTCTTAGGAACACACGTATATGTAGACAGCATGAATTATCTTATGTACTTTTGCTAGCTTTCTGACTATGATCAGACGTTTTGCCACAGTAGATATATTCTATTTGCTTAAACGGGAGCAATTAGTGCTAACAAAATCAGGGATTATCGATATCATATTCATGTATTAAAGAATAATTAATTAAATAATGTAAACTAATATAATTTACTTTAGCTTTAAGTCGCCTATCAAAAGAGACGATTTTGAAAATATAACTGCTTTGAGTAGCACTTCTTATGGATCAATAGTATGTCGTAATTTAAAGTGGATCAAGTAGTATGGTTTTCATTTTCAACAATTAATTAGTATGAGTTAGGATCGTTTTAAATTAACCTCTACTCCCCCCCCCCCCTCCCTCCCACACACAGCAACAGATTATTAATGGGAAAACGATGTATGCAAGAGCCAACTCTTTCCAAGTGCTGTACATATTTCTAAAAAACTAATTTGGATGTTTTTAGGATAAGAATTTATATGTCACTGTCTTGAACATTAAAGATAATGAGCAAACGTTTAACAAAACATATATAAGCAAAAATTACAGCGGAAACGACAAAGATCAAATTTGAGGGCTCATCAAATTAGAAACCTAATCAATAATTGCCACATTCTGGAACAGAATTGCTGACAGAAAACTAGTAATTAAGTATCGATTATGTTGGATTATCATCCATTCTCTGAGCCCTTTGCTAATTATGGAATTTGTCCCGAGATAAGTTTTTAGTTAGTTCAGCCTTTCATAATAAAATAGATTTTTAATTTCTACTCGATGAATAGCACTATTGTGCTATAAGCTTCTACAATCTACCATATATAGGGGAGGACTAATATACAAAAAAATTGATTTCTGTTGCTTTCACTCAGAGTAAAAGACAATGGTGTGAATATTCGTGCTCAGTAAAAGTGGTATTTTAGGAAAGTAGTAGTAGAGATTCGCTAGTTGAGCCAGGATACCTAAAATGGTAAAGCCTACAACATTACCATTAGGTTTGCTGTAGCTGTTAAAAGTCAGAAATTCCGTTTTAAATCGTGTTCCAGGTTATTTTCTTATCATGGTCTCCGAGAGATCTGCGAATGAATCTTTCATACTGCACGGGAGAAAGGGATGAAAAAAAGAGAAAGAAAATTAATAGTTATAGCCTTCCTTGCGCAGTGATCTCAAAAAAATTAGTGTGAACTTATTAGCACCGTGAACCTTATTTAGGAATTTTAAATCCCTTTTTAGCAATCATTAGCTAAAAAGATATTTAAATTTCCTAAATGAGGTTCACGGTGTCTTTCGAAGAACGCCAGTGATGAATATCATGTTTTCATCTATAACAAGTTAGTAATTACTTATAAAATATAAGTGTGATGACTGTTTTGGGTTTTACCATCTTATAAAATAATTTTTGTCAGTTTCCTTTTCTAACAGGAACAGAGTTTCTCGTCAGTTTCTGATATATAACCATTACTAACCGTCGCTTTTCTCACAAAAATTGAATTTAAATATACTGTGAGTGAAAGTAAAGCACTACATTTCAAATACTAACCGAACCAGAAATCATCTAGACTAGTTTTTATGAGATAAGATATGTCAATTGTTAAAAAAGTTTAAACTTTTTTTAACAATTGTCCTATCCTATAAAAAACGTTTGCAAATTCCACTCTCCATTCTCCTTTTAATAATTATATTAAAAACGTCAATAAGTTCTACAGTCATCATAATTCGAACAAACATAATTAAGTATACAATAGATGAGGAAATTTAAAAAAATTAAGCCTCATACCTTTCTTCCTGCTTGTAGAACAAATTAAAAATCTGCAAGAAAAGACAATATCACAATATTAGAGTTTTGTCGTTCGATTTAAACGAAATATAAATTATAATAAGATAAAATGCGTATGCAGTTTTCTATTGCAAACTGGAAGAAATTTGTATATATTACTCCGTTGCCTACATTACTATTATTACGTAACCCCTCCAGGGAGTCCAAAGACTCATCGAGGGAGGGTAGACTTTACAACTTGACATCAATCACAACTACACCATCTACCGCCCACCACCACTACTATTATTTCCACATACAAACATCCATGCCCACTGCGGGATTCAAACCCGCAGCCTTTCAGGTGGAGAACGGAATACGCTATCCACTCGGCCAACTAAGTCGACATCAGTACGTTCTATGTGTTATGTATAAGAATAGTGTTAAGATGTTTCAATTTTTGTCCGAAAATAGTTTTTCTTTACGAGCTAGAAGAAACAGTTTCACTACACATCAGAAGAAATGATTGGTGAAAAAGTTGACAGTTTAGTTGTATTTCAGTATTTTTTCATTCAAAACATATTCTTAAGAAAAGTGACGTTGGCACAAAAAGTGAATAGAAATAGGGTGATTCTCCTGATAATATAAAGCAGACTTGAAAATATTATGCGTATCCTATGGTTATTTCTAGAATTAAGTGAAAATATTAATTCCACTGACTTGAAAATTTAAATAATATATATATATATATATCATTTAAAAGATCTCTATTAAATGGGATGTATGCATATTTTTCGCTGAGTTTGTTTAATACTCATGAAAATGTGTAAAATGCAAAGAATAAAAAAGCAATATTCGTCTTTCTTTTCCTTTTATGTTTAAGGTGCAGAAATAAATGATCCCACCCCAAGTACTAAAGGATTTTCACACTTCACTAGCGAACCCATATTTCGTCCCCTCCTTCCCTCAGGCAGTCAGTGATGTAACCGAGTTGGGGTGCTACATCTCTGCATCGCACCAATTCTTCGACCCCCTAACTGCTTACAGACGTCACACTTACAAGTGTCTCCCTCTGCACTGACAGCAACTTTGGAAAGACGGGTTAAGTGAGCTGCTAGCGGATTGTTGTCATGGCAACGGAGACTGCGGACTAAGGGAAGGGATGATGATTGGCAGCAGCTGCAGCAGCAAATGCACGGCTCGAGATGCCGATTCTTTGGTCACATCTCTATGCTCATGTCTCCGTCCCTATGATGGTGATGCCGCCTCAATCCGACAAGGTATATCTACTCAAGAGCTTGCTTCTCCGCATCAGTTAGCAAGCATCTCTGATAACATCAGTGTCATGTTTAGCTTTTAGATGCCAGCGGTTATACGGCATGACGCTTCAGATGCATTCCTGTGTATCCGTAGTTGCAGACAACCCTAACTTCGAGGTGCCGTCGCCCTTGTCTTCCACTACTATAATAATCACAGATGTCTCGGTAAGAATGAAGTTCTAATTCCTTTTCTTTGTAATCTTAGTCTTATCCTCCGTTCATGGTACGCTTGCGTGTAATATTGATCCAGCAGAATTTAACAATCATTAGTGATGCACGCGTACACTCATACACAACATGCCGCTCTCCGCTTTCCAAAAAAAACATATGAAATTGTAAGGTTTTATGAATGCTGGCGTGTAGTCAAGACAGGAAGTCTGCGAGACGAGAGATGCTGCAAACAACGTAGAAGAATGAGAGAAGCAGACTATTATATAAATAAATAAATGAATCAGTTTACGATATGCGAAAACAATATTCAGCAGTCGTTTGGTTGTGAAATTATGGAGGATTGAACAGCAATCCTCTCGCTTGTCCTTTTAATTGATATTTTATACGATTTCTTTTTAATTACTTAATATGTTCCGCTGAATACTGCAGTAAATGTTCAGACGTTTTGATTAATATACTATATTTATTAAAATAGACTTACTTGAGCTATATTTGTCGCTCAAAAGTATTCGCTACTGACATAAATCGTACAATACGTCAATTATATATTTTTGAGTTTGTTTGTCAATCAGATCCAGAGCTCCTTATAAAGGATAAGGGATAGGATCCAAATTTGGTTTACCACTTCCCCTTATTAATACTTAACGGGTTAACTCGCCTTCAACCTTGTGAGCCTGCATTACACCATGTTTTAACTTCTACACGGTAAGGACCACAAATGTAACCAGCACCTTATCGTTATCATAACTGAAATGAATGTAAGAAGTTTATTGAGCTCACTTAGTTCTCAAGATCCCAGGTTGCGGGACCATGGCTTCCACTGGTGTCAACAAATTATCCATTGCTTTTGCAATACTAATAAAAACGTATTCTTACATTTTGAGAACAGCTGCTATAACGGCGAATCGGAACAATACAAAACACTACATGCTCTAACTACAAAACACTATCAACATGCTCTAACTGAGTTACGGATCGGAGCAACGCCGGTAAGTTTTGCTAGTTCAACTATAAAATATGGAACTTCTGAAAAAATGAAGCTATTTGTATTTAATCTTGGTATATTATCTATTGTTGTATAGGATATTTCAGAGGTAGCAGTTTTAAACAAACTCTAATATCGATACGTCTCGCAAAACATGAAGATAAATATTTTCACTTAACATCACATCTGTAGTGAAATCTGCCCCCAGTTAAGATCATTTACAGAATATTGAAGTAAAACGCATAGTTGTTAATCAATAACTATTTTCTTGCGTTGCCTTAGTTCATAGATCATTTAAGAAATAACTTGATAAGTGGTAAATGATTTCATAAATAGATAAGTTAACAGTTAATCTCATAAATCTACAAAGTAGTCATATTTAGTTTCCATTTTATGCAGTTCATAAATCCAGTGGGTGCCATACATCAATAAATGAATTATGCTAATATACAGGGTGTTCGGGATAAATTTGACATATTTATAATTAATTATATTTTTCCGTAAGTTACATGTATTAACACACACTTCTCTTCATTTAAAAGTTTGGACCCTTCTTCATTCATATACAAGATGTCAGAAAGGATGGATAGCTGGAACCCACCTGAATCATGGAAGAGAATAACTTGTATCATGATGATTCGTGCCCGCCATCAAAATAAGGATATTACGACTGCTGCCCAATGCTCCCTGAATACAGTAAAAACAATCAGGCATGAACTAGAGACTTGCAATGGTGACTACGAGGATGTAGCAAGAAGAAAGATCCCTAGCAGACGATCCGATTGCGTTCGTACAGCAGAATTCCTCGCAAATCTGCAGGAACAGGTGTTGAAGAACCCTGGCATTGGAATTCGGGCTTTGTTCGTGGAATTGCTAACTGTAGTCAAGCCCTGGATAACAAGGGTAGCCAATGGTAGGCCGTATGTATGGCAGCAGGATTCGGCCCCTTGCCACACCTCTGGGAAAAGTCAAAAATGGTTGTCTGAAAATTTCTACGACTTCACCAGTCCAAATGTTTGGCCTCCAAACTCCCCAGACCTTAACCCCATGGATTATTTTGTATGGGGCGCAGTTGAAAAAGACACCAATCGCACTTCCAGTAATACAAAAGCCCAGTTAATGGATAAAATTAAAACAGTTTTTGCGGCCCTTCCCAGGGAGACTGTAGCATCAGCTTGTTCGAGGTTCCGAAGCAGAATTGAAGCTGTGATCGATGCTAATGGTGGTTATTTTGAGTAAATCTTGTTGATAGTATTGTAATTAACTCTGCCTGTAATGTTTTTTTTGTCAATTCATTAAATTTAATAGATACAAAGAAGATTTTCTTTTTCCTTACGAAACTGTCAAATTTATCCCGAACACCCTGTATATATTAGCAGAAATCAATTATAGTAAAATCAAACTGGGCCCAATATTGTTCGAAGTTCGACAATAGCTTACAAAAGTCCGGTTTTACAATATCATTGTAATATTGTTTTATTTCTGAATAAAATATAAACTTTTTTATTAGAAATTAGTTAATGTGTATTAACTAATTTCATATAATAATAATAATGATGGGTGATAAAACGAAATGACCTAGCCATTCTAGTCTTGTTAAGTATGCAGAACTATTTATCATTGAAATAGAAACAGAAAATACTTTTTTACTGCATAAAATACTTCTCATATTAAACTAATATGGAACGATATTATCCACCACTATCAAATATAGGCGAGAATTGTTAAGGAATCATCCTATGCAATGAACAATAATAAAAGCATAGAACTTGAAAAAAAGTTCCATGTTTGGTTCCTAGAGCAGAATTTTAGGATTATGGATAATTTAAATAAAGCTTTAATACACCCACTGTACTAATGTACTATAGATTCACATTCTTTCGTAGCTGGAAGTCACATAAAAATATGAACTCAAACACATTTGCAATTATTACGCTGTAAGTAATAGTCATCATAATTAGTTGTGTATTATTGAGCATGTTATTCATAATTTCGAAGTTATAATTTCTGGAGTTATTTTCATCTTAAATAAGCTTTGGAAATGTAATCCCAAATTATATCTTTTACAATTATTTATTATCCAAACGCTATGTGATGCATAAATTTTATCTCACAGTTGCACCGTTCCTTGACTGGCTTCATGGAGAAGAAAAGCACGATTTTTCTGGAGCGGAAAAAAAAATTATACCTTCATCCTATACCGGCTAACTCACTTCAAGTGGCATGCGTAATGAACATTTCTTGTGACAGGGTTCATATCCAGATCGTATGTGTGCACCAAATATGAAGTAAGATGAGAAAAAAGATGTGTATGTAATCCCTGTAGTCATTTTCAGGAGTTAGAAGATAGTTTTGCAAAATAAATTGGTGTTCACAGACACCACCGTCTGGAGACGACTTATAAATGTGTAATATAAGGTACCTGAGGCAAATAAGGCCCACCTTATTTGAAATTTGAATAAGTTAGACAATTGTTTAGATTAATTGAAACAACGGTGTTCATATTAAAGTTTGTATTTTCACTAATTAAAAAAAAACACAAATAAGAACAATTCTGGCAGTAATTTATATTTTAACCAAGTCTTTAAAAAACACCTTGTGTGGGCCATATTAAACCATAGTAGTTTAATAAAGCCCTTGAACAAAATTAAATATTTAAAAAAGAATATAACAATTATTTTAATTATTATTAATTTTAATCATAATTATTAGCTTAAGAACAGTCATAAGGGCATACAAATACGCCACATTCTTCTTTGGTGAGACTAACACACACTCTTCATGGTACCATTTAAGACACCGTGTTCACTGCCTCATATCAGCAACCTTTTCTTCTCTGCATCCATGGCAATACCACCCTTCTTTTGACACTCTGTTTGTTCCTTTATTTATTTATTTTTGGTTCTTCCTGTTTTTTAGTGGCAGCCTTCTCTTTCTTACTGTCCTTTTCTTTGAAAAGATCTTTGGTCACTCTCTGGCCCTTATAATTTAAGGCTTTTCTTCGTGGTGTTGCCTTTACAACCGCATAATTTGGCGTTGGCATTAACTCCTGAAACGATAACTTCAAAGAGTTTTTGTTTTTAGATTTGGCAATGAAATCTCATCATCAGTGTTAGCTGAATCACAAGATGGAGGATTAGGACATGTTCTTACAGCTCGAGCAGGATTCAAAAATTGAGCTTTACGTTTAGAAATTGTTGGGTTTCTCTTTAAAAATAACTTCAACCTATCTTTTCCTGCGAGGTCACTTTCTTTATTGAAATTATTCCTAATTTCATTTTGTTCGCAAAATATTTTGCGATATAGCTTTTAGAGTTAAAGGGACGGCAATTGAAGCAACCTTTACTATTCTTTCTACCGAGTTCTTCTCTTGTTCTTTCGTTAGCACAGTATTTCTTCCTAATCTTTTCGTCGTCTTCTCTGTCTTTAAATGGTTCCTCAATGTTCTTCTAGGCACTCCATAGCGTTCTGATGCTGCACGTTGTGATAGTTGTCCTCTTTGCACAGCTTTCATAGCTGCTTCTAGTCTTTCATCAGTCCAAAGACCCCGTTTCTTCTTAACTTATGACAAATTAAATTCTGACAAATAAATTAGCAATAAAATAAGTAACTATTATGAGCAATGACCAAAAAATAAAATCATACATTATAGCAGTTTAATAAGGCCCATCAGCAAATTTACTGGGCCTTAATAACTACTGCGAACTAGATTAGATCGCATCTATTTTCACGTAAAATATAAATTCAAATCAATTAAACCATTTTTTATCATAAAACTGAATGTTGAAAGAACAATTTAAATATAAAAACAATGCGAAAAGAACAATATTTTAATTAAAACTTACGAATTATTGCGGCGTAATATTATTAAACGGAAAGACACAACCACCTCCCACAAAGGTCTAGCCGTAAATGTGATTTTTTTTAAAAGGGCCTTATTAGACGCCGGGCCTTATTTACCTTAGGTACCTTATTACAGAAAAATATTTGAACTCTTCAGTTCCATTTAAGCAATTGAATAAAATTAAGTATGTTTCGAAATTCTGGAGATTTAATTCTAAAAGAAGAATCTATAAAAGACTTCGTTTTGGCGATTATATGAGGTGTTAAGCAAAAGAGAATGAAATAATCATTTCATGTTAAGAAACCAAAACCAAAATTTGAGCTAAGGAACAAAGATACTGAAGGAAATGACAGTATCTTAATAAGTTATTCTTATATAATTCCGCCCCCACAAAATGTTGGCAGTCAATACTACAGTCATACTCAGGAAATGAGATGGATGCCTAAATAAACTCTCTGGAGAGACTAAACACATTTTAATGCCTTAATTTTTTTCAGAATCATAATAATCTTTCAAAATTAGAAAAGGGAGCAAAATCCATAAGTCAATCAACGAAACTAACCACCATCTTTGAGACTGTATTGCGCTTTATTATGCCTTTTCTACAGGTTTTTGCATGAACAGTATTCCGATGAATTGGCCATCCATCATTCCTCTGCTTTCCTCAAGAGAGTAAAACCATGAGCAGCTGTTGGTAACATACATTTCCTTTCCATTTTCAAACCTGCTAAACGAACTTCGCCTGCACCCCTTTAAATCCATCTAACTATTCTTTGGAATAGTCTTTCTCGCACCGCTTTCCCTAAAGACAACCTTCAGCTGTTCAAGAAATACATTAACAGATTCCTATTTTCTCTTAACCTCTTAATCATACACGGCCCTGACGATCTATAATAATGCAACCATTTGTGTGTGTAGCTAATGTTAAAAACTTAATTTAAAGTACAGTACCTGGACGAATTTTTAGACATTTATCATTATCGACTTTAGGTGAAATGATCTGGAATCGTCTCAGAAATGTTTGGTCTAAGACCCGGTAGTAACCCGCAATTTGCAATTTAGGAAAAGTAATGTAAGTGTGCTGCATAGCTTTTCGAACGATTTCATTCATAATGGAGGTCAGAATGGTTATTTTAATGCTTAGCAGTTAATATACTTAGCATTTAAAAGAGAATGATAAAAACATTCTTTATATATAATCAAGAAATGTTTATTCTGAATCTTTTCTGTACCATGACATTTTCGGTGTGTATTGCGTTTTTAAAGTGCATATACATTATGTTTGCACTTTCAGAAACTTCGGGATCTAAACGTTCTGTTTTATTCTAGACTCCATGGAGGCTTGGAAGTAATACTAATACTATTACCAATTATGGTTTTAACACTCTTGGTATTTTATACTGATTGCCTTCTGCAGAATTTGTTGCCTTTTAAAACCCGTTTAAATTTAAAATTTTAAACGGGAAGGAAAGTTCGAATGTAAAAACAAAAACAGTGCTATGTACAGCCAGCTGAATGAAACCAAATATAATTTCTGCTTACTGAATGGGAAAATGACGCATCAATTTTAATAAATGATGAATTCGTATCTTGGCTTGTTTTCTTTGCTATTCAAGATTATGTCTGCTTCGTAAAGCAGCTGTACATTAATTATATTAGCTTTTTTTCACTTTTTACTGCTTAAGAAAATGAAAGGCGCAATACATCACTTGTCTTTCTTTTTCACTTTATAAGAAAAGGAGTAAGGAGGTGGGAGAGTGGCCCATCTAACACAACAACAACAACAACAGAACATTTCCTAATTGCCATGAAGCTCTTGATTTGGCAGACATTTCCTAATAGGAAACGCTTGCCAAAATAAAAAAAAAATACCTTTGGCAACTCCGCAGCAAATCTAAAATCGGTAAGTATCGAACGTCCGCGTTACAGAATTCTGTTCACAGTGTAGCGTTAAATAAGAGGAAAAGAAGGTCTGAGAGACAGACGTTGGCTTGGCTGCAGTATTTCGCAATTACAGCAGTCTGATATTTCCCATTGCTTCTTATTTGCCGAGTTATTTTGATTGACAGTTTGCATGGCGGCGAGTAAATACCAGAGTTCGACTTGGAGCATGGCGAACAAAATACAAACAATTAATTATTAATAAAAATATTTTATAGTCATTACATCAAGATGTAGGAAAAGAAGCTGACAAATAAGAATTAGGATAGTTAGTTCCGAATTTATATAGCATGCTCCTAGTATTTCCTGGAAGTCACTATGTAACTAAATTATCTTTTTTATTTAAAATATTAGTAAATATTATCATATTAATAACCTACTCTTAGAAATATTTCACATTACTTCGAAATAGTTCATATATTCCCTGTGTGGATATAGATGTTTTTGAATATCTTTAAGTAATAGATGAATATTTTCGCTTGGTATGAGACGTGCTTACTAGAGGCCTGAAGTTCCTTAAAAAATTTTCCATGTTTTGTCTCTAAAGCAGAGTTTTTGGATTACCTAGCCTTTCGCCTACCGGTATTAATACACTACAGAATGCGATTATTTCGTGGACTGATTCACATAAAAATACTTCAGAAGCTTTTTTGTAATAGTATAACATTCGTTTTTTAACTCTATATAATAATACTGATTTTTATGTTATTTAAAAGTGGAAACTGTTTAAGCGAAAATTATCTACATCATTTAACGAAAGTCTTTGTGTGCGAGAACTAGGAATTCGACCAATTCCAATTCCAACCCATTTATGAATTTTTCAAACTCTTCTGATGCTAAAATATTTCTTAGATAATCGTATTTGTTCTTCTCTTTTAGCGCTCAAAATAAGAAACCATTTTATATTTCAC
Source organism: Typopeltis vanoorti (assembly GCF_054136105.1). NCBI lineage: Eukaryota > Metazoa > Arthropoda > Arachnida > Uropygi > Thelyphonidae > Typopeltis > Typopeltis vanoorti. Next base: position 76,734,900 of record NC_143562.1, on the reverse strand, counting down.
TTAATGATCGATTATAAATAAATGGAACTGGTCACGCAAACAAGATACATCAATATATCGTAACGCTCGCTTTTCAGAAGGCACCATCTTAAAAAGCGCCAAATAAATCAGCTGAATAACTACAAGACATTTCACTTCGGCATTATACAAGATGGTTTGGCAGATATGCTACTATGGTACTAAAATATCTACTGATTCAAAACTTTCGCTTAAGAAAGCACTAAAGCTCAAGCTAAAGAACTATATACAGTGATGCTTGATGGGATGCAAGGCAGAAGGTAAAAACCACAGCAGAACCACAAGCTACATTTGATGTTAGTAGGTAAGAGTGTGAAATGTTATTTTCGTCCTTTCTTAACAAAAATCCAATTCTTCTTAATAAATAAGCTTTTAAACAATTTTTATTTGAAATAACGGAGTTTGAAAGAGAAACATTCTTACGATTTATGCACTTCATACATTTATAAGAATACAGAAAAGTTGTGGATTCAGTAACATTAACATACACTGGATCGTACCAGTAACATAAAGTGATAACTAACCGAGTCATGGATCGGGCTAATACTCTTCAAGGGAAACATCTTTGATCAGTGGTGAAAATATATCTCACCATCACCAGAAAAAAATTTCATTTACTCGATATTCATACAGGAAAATATACAAATCGTGTATGAACTAAAATATTAATCCGAAATTGTAACCAGTTCTTTTCTCCAACCCATCCGTCTCTTAGGACGGATAGAGTCCCCAGATTAAGGTTTTCTGCGAATTCATGCAACCGGGCCACTCCTCTGACCGGCTCACCATCACCAGAAAACTTTTATTTACTCGATATTCATACAGGAAAATATACTACTCGTGTATGAACTAAAATATTAATCCGAAATTATACCCAGTTCTCTTCTTCAACTCATCTGTCCCTTAGGGCAGACAGAGTCCCCAGATTAGGATTTTCTGTGAATTCATGCAGCCAGGTCACTCCTCTTCTGCATGTGCAGATAAATCGGCCTCGTTTGCCTAAGCAAAAGAGGCGCCGGTTTTCCTATTTTGAGAACGAGAAATGATCATAAGGTCAATGTATAACATCGGTGTTTTATCCAGCCAGTTTGTCTTCTTGCAGCAAAAAGATTCTAGATATATAGTTATAGGCATATGTAAGAAGAAGAATTTCGCTGTTATTTCTTGTCAAGGTAGTTAAACATCTAACGCTGCGGAAGGACGTGATTCGTCAGTACTTTTCAAAATGAGTTCCATGAACTCGCTAAAAAGAAAAATCCCTGAATATGAGAAAAAATAAAATCAATCCATCCATAGAGAAAGCATGTCTTGAGAAATAATTGATAAATGTTATCATAAATTTTGAAAATTAAAAGTATCAATAATTGAGAAATACGAATATCGAAAATTAAATTTAAGACATTTAAATTACGTCTGAGTGGTTCATAATTACTATCATGTAAGGATAGGAATTTTCTTCCCATAGCAAAAAAATGTTCCTTTAGCGAACAAGGCGCTAAAGTGGGACGCAGGGAATTAAAGGAGCCTAGTTCTCGCTTCTATGACAGATGCCACAAAAGTACCTGAAATTTACTTATTGATCATTATTTCCTTGAAAAAGTTTCGGTCACCGATGAGAATTTTTTGTTGTTGTTGGGGGAACGAGATATTTCTCGCCTAGGGTACCATTTCATTCATCGACCGACTCTAGTGAAATGGTTACCAATACATTTTTGTCTACTAAACTTACATACCCTAAGAAAAAGTTAATCATCACTGGCCTATGCCAACAACAAAGTTTATTCCAATTTGTGTTAGCATTTCGAAGAAGTGTAAAACGCTACTGATTGTGCAAAGTAGAGAAAATACGAATCCTAATAGCTCTTTTAAAGAGACATCGGAACAAAATGCTAAAACACGAAGGCGATTATATCACATATAGCCTAAAACTGGTAAATGGCAGTCCTCATACTTCGCTTGCAGTGATCATGTTTACTACCGCACTCATTCTTAGCTAAAGTTGGTTTTACTAAAACCAACTAAATATGAAATATCTACGCAACGAAGTTTTCTGATTAATCTCAACCGTTCATCAGACACACCTTTAAAATCGAAAATAATCATTTAGTCATTATACAGTTACAGCGGAGCCTCCGTAGCTGAATCGGCTTCGACCATGCCTTTGGTTGGAAACACCTGGGTTCGAATCCCATGTGGACGCAAAAAATCTTTATCGGGGATTTAGTCAGCCGTAGGTGGAAGGGTTTTTACATCCAAACACGTTTTTTTCGTCTCGCAAAACGGGCCGGAAGAGCACACGCAACATTCCTTCGGATTTGGTTTCGATAGTCTGCATGGTAGTGTGAGTCTGCGTGTCAAATATCGCTGGAGAACACGCAGGATTTCCTAAAGGAGTCCATATTGATCTAATTTCCCTAGGACTGTGAAGGTACAATCAAGCGAAATGAATTTCTTAGGGGAGGAGCATTATTAAAAATGGTCATCAAAATGACATTCGTAAATTGTTATGTTAAAGGTTTTTTTTTTGTGAGGGATGATTTGGTTAGAATTATGATCGATGTAACTAACGTCATAAGATCAGTATGTAATGTCTTAATTCTGGGCATTCTTTATCTAGTTTGCTTGTTTTTGCAGAAGAAAAACTCAACGTTCCGAAGGAGAATGCCTGAAACCACCGGATGAGATCGGCAACTCATCTTCGGTTAAGAAATCCTATGTTTTTCGTTTCCTAGACAGGATTCGAACTCGTTTTTTGAAATAAAACGCATCGATACCACCAACTGCACTACGGAGATGCAGCAATAAAAAAGGTATATTGAACGTCTAAAATCTACTTAATCTTGATATTTGAGAATGTTTCCAATCACTCATCTCATTTTTTATGGCTATATCGCAACAATCATGGAATATTTCTAGAATTTCATGGTTTTCAAAGATGAATATTTGAGAAGTGGGAATAAAACTAACGCATTTCACGTAAAAATAATATGTGCTTTGATACTGAAGTTTAGATATCGATTCTAGGAGTAAAACGAATCGTTACATAACAAATATGGCTGATTTACTTAATTCTTTCTCTTAATTCTATTATTTACTCAACTATTTTCCTAACTTTAATTTGCTTAACTCTTTTCCTAACTCTATTATTTAATTAACTGTTTTCCTAAGTTTAATTTTCTTACTTCTTTCCCTAATTTTTATTTGTTTATCTCTTTTCTCGATTTGATACAATATAAGTGAAAATTTAAATTCGTAGATTATAAAATTCTATTTATGTTAATGACATTACTTATATCTAAAATACGCGAAAACATTTATTTTCGTTTATTCATATTTTATTCGTAAAAACTAAAAAAAAAAAAAAAAACTCAGCCGAGTACCGAGAAACAGCCAAGCACTGCAACTTAGAAACGGTTAGTGTGATGAATATCATTTTTTATAATTAGTGGTATTATTAGATAGCATTTTTAAAACTTCGATGTTATTATTTTTAATAATCAGTACGGTTAATGTTCGGATTTTAGATGGAAATTTACATTTCCGTAAATTTCCGCTTCAATATTACATTTTTAAGGCAATATAGAAGCGGAAATTTACGAGAATGTAAATTTTCTCCTGCTTTTTTTTTTCGGTACTTGGTTAATTTTTTCAATTAAACTTTTCAAATATAACATATTTTATAGAAAGTTAGAAATAACTAGTAGTTAGTGGAACAATTAGTTCTATATCGCTGTCTGCGGCATTTTACTTTATTCTGCCGACTTTACAACTCCCCTTCCCCATCATTTTTATCGGATTGTGTAGTTATTTTCAGTGGATTATTAGCAACGTAAGAAATGATGATATTCCGAAATAGGTCGAAATAGAAGCGACGCCCTACAACTGTGAAAGGTTGGGCGATGCGACTTGCAGAGGCGCCCGCAGAGAACATCATCCCCTCCCCCTGTATTTTAGTTTGAATGGGGAATATTCTCAGGTACCTTAATTTTCTCATTTTCCCCTCAAAGTGCACTAATACACTTCATTAATTGGAAACCCTCTATCGTCTAATTAGTTGAACACCCAAGTCGAATAAAACTGGAAGACTCAGAACATTCAGCTACAAACTGGAGTCACGGCAGGCTAAGTCTGAGCCCCAACAACATTTGTAATAATTTTCGGTGTACAGTAATCGACATAAGTCCCTGCCGTAACTCTTGATTCGCTATTATTCTCAAAGTACCTACAATCATTCGCTTCGCTCTTTGACAGATAGAAAATAAAGATCAGAATAAACTAACTAAAGCAGTTTTTCTTCTCAAAAAAATGAAGATAATCAATATAATTTTGAACTTTTAATATTGTAATAAATTTAGTTTAATCCTTTATCCAAGTGTGAGAAAGTATCTTCAGGACTGGGGTAAGGTGGTACAACACCGGGAAACTCGTTGCAAAGGTGGAGCAAGCCAACATCACTCCTATCTCAGTATCTCCCATTATGCAAAACACATCTCCTTGCGGATATGTATAATGTTATGCATTAAGGGAAGGGCCACTACCAAGACTGGTTTCGACCTTTATTGAGGTGTATTTAAGTAAAGACCTCTCTAAAAATTCGGACGATCCCTAGACCACTCCATAGTGGCCGAAAGACCGTCCAACTCAGCGTTGTTCCACTCAGTGACAGGCTCACTCCGTCACCGAGAACTTCTCAGCGTTGGCTCTACCCAGTGGCAGACTCACCCCACCACCAGCCAGAGCCATAATCTCTGCGGTAGCACTACTCAGAGACGGGCAAAAACCTATCCCCAAGCTGAGCCTCTCAAATCCAGCCCCCACCAGTTCCAACCCCTATTGAGGTGGTGTAAAAAAAAAGACCTCTCTAAAAATTAGGACGATCCCTAGACCACTTAATAGTGGCCGAAAGACTGTCCAACTCAGCGTTGTTCCACTCAGTGACAGACTCACTCCGTCACCGAGAAGAACTTCTCAGCGTTAGCTCTACCCAGTGGCAGACTCACCCCACCACCAGCCAGAGCCATAATCTCAGCGGTGGCCCTACTCAGAGACAGGCAAAAACCTATCCCCAAGCAGAGCCTCTCAAAGCCAGCCCCCACCAGTTCCGACCCCTATCGAGGTCTCTTCAGTGGGAGCCAGGCCCGAGTAAAGATAGAGATACCAGGCAGAAGCATTAGCAAGGTTATCTCTACCTATAGGAGTTGCCAAACGGTGTGCCAACTTTTTATTAATTTACTCTGGATTTAGAGAAAGATGTTGAAAGTTTATTTTTCTCCCACTGAAGAGACCTCAATAAAGGTCGAAACTAGTCTGGGTAGTGGCCCTTCCCTTAATGCATAACATTATACATATCCGCAAGGAGATGTGTTTTGCATTATGGGAGATATTGAGATCGGAGTGATGGTGTCTTGCTCCACCTTTGCAACGCGTTTCCCGGTGTTGTACCACCTTAACCCAGTCTTGAAGATACTTTCAGGCGCAAACTTTTATAGTCTAACCAAGTGAAAAATAAACTTTCAACATCTTTTAATATTGTAATTTACAAGGTTTTCGAGGGTTTTTTTTTTACTTACAGATGAATTTTTCACTTTACTTACATTTTTTGTGTTTTATATTTCCTTTTAATTTTATCTTCATCTAAATGTATTCTGTTATTTTTTTAGTATTTTAAAAGCTAAAGGAAAAGATGATCCACTTAGTAAAAAAAAGTTATGTGATATCATGTGCAAGACTATTAGTTTTTAAAACATCTTGCATATCATGTACAGAAAAAAAGCAATGTATTTCTTCTTTTTTCTAATAAAATAAAATCAGCTGGATGTTAATTAACTGACTTTTATCCCTCTTTAATTATATTAAACTTAGACAAAATTTCTAATGACTTTAGCAATCAAACTGCGAGATTATTATTAAGTGCACTGCATGTTCAAAAATCAGAAGCTAACCTAATAATTTCTCCGAAAACGCTAATCTTTCCTTTAACTTAAGCCGCTTCTTTCTATAGCCCACATCCAAAAGTGAACAGAAGATTATTTTTCATATCTAGTCTTACAACACGTTACTAAGCAACGACCTCTCAGAATGCTGCACAATAAAAAATAATAATTTATATAAAAATTAAATTTTATATAAATGCTATATGACAGCACAGTATTAAAAATAGACTTTGGGAACGAAGAAATGATGAGTTCTTCTAGTCATCATACTAGTTTTATAAAAGAAGATGAGTGTTATGAAATATGATGCTGAGTTAACTTGCAGTCTTTGTGGGCTCATATTATTATGGAGCGTTCTCTCATCTTATGGAATCAATACGATGAATGGAGTTTTAAAAGCCAAAGGAGGGACAATGTAATTATGCCTGTCATCCTAATAAAGTGGCCTTAGCATATATCTTAATAAAGAAATACATACTCCTGACTGATAACTTAAACAAAGATATGAATTTAATATGAATTAAATAAATATGAATTAGAAAAAATCTTAAAGAATGAATTTTTTATGTATAAAGGCCGATATTCTCCGATTGGTTTGTAAACTGAAGATAACTTGCAACCTAGATTTGAAAAAAACAAAAACTATATTAATAAAAATTCTGTACGCAATTTTTTTTTGATTTTCGACTTTTCTGAAACTATAAGTCGACTTAAGAATGTGCAACTTTTTTGTAAGTGAGGCAATGATTGTATTTTTGTTCAGGAAGCAAGCAGTTGGTTCTCTAGGACGGACTATGAAGGCCGTAAGGACGTATGTCACCTCCTTAATCCTTAGAAAGTTAAAAAATATAGATTATAGCAAAATTCACGCACAAAAAAACCAGATTGGAAAACAGAAAAAGAAAAGAATTCTAAACTCTCGGTTTTATTAAATAAATTATTAAATAAATACTCTAAAAATCTGGATTATATGAAAAGACATTAAATGCTCCTTCCAATTGTGAGCGTCTGTGAGTTCTAGATTAGCTATTTCTTTAATCTATTTAATGTACTTTTTCACTACAAAGCATAGCAAAAATATAGAGCACTATTTTTTCTTTCGGTAAAGAAGGGTTGGCATAATTTCAGCAGAAAGACCGTGTGCATTTCAGAATCACATAAGATTTTTTTTAAAAAAAAAGACCCTTTACTCCAAAGTACACTTACTTTACAGTCTCTAACTTATAGTAACTATATATGAATGATTTTTAAATATGCAAACTGAAACTGTAGTAAATTATTGGATTATCAAGGTTAAAATATTATTGTGCTGTATAAAATATTCAAATACGGATTTAAAGCAAAATTATTTTTGCATAATTCAAACTGCTATATTTTTAATAGGTTTCTTACATAACTGTTAGCTAGTGCCGTACAGAAAACCGCCATTACTTATAAATCTACAGGCTAGATTTTATTGAAGTAACGTTACCGTAATGAAATCAGACATAAAATGTGGCCATCTAGACGAGAAATGTCTTGGCTAAAACTCACTTCTTTAAGAATAAAAAAACAGACCACGTGAATACAAACGTGCAAATAATTAGAATTTCTAATGTTGGTAATATAATAAAATATGAAACATAATAAGAACGCGCTTATCCCAAAGCGTGCTGCTGTCACATATTCATACAACTACGTGTTCCAAAACTTTTGGTCATATACGATATCACGAAGATAAAATAAATATATTAAAATGGTTCGATCTCTTTCATAATAAATTGAAGTATCGACTGGAAATGCTCTATGTTCGCTGCAGAAGTGTAGTAATGAAACTGCATGATTTAAGCAACGGTACTGGTTATGGAGGAAACTTCGCTATGGCACGAATTTATGAAAGGATAGATAACATCTAGCCGATTATAAATGACACAATAAAACATAGTTACAGTTCAACTACAGAACTGCGTTTGTGAATGTGACATTGCAAACTTTTGGATAGGAACGACGCTAAATATTTATGATAATATCCACCGAGTAAGTTAGATTTTTGACTGCAGTTTCGGTAAAACATTGACAAACATGAATGCCCCGAATATTGCATTACTTAACTGCTTCTGAAGAAGTTTATGAAACAGAAAATATAGGTGCTTCGCAACTACTTCGAAACACATACATTCCTATTTTTGGTTTCCCTATTTTTTTTTTTTCGCATTTAGTTCGGTTTAATGCTCTCATTTGGAGGTTTTTGCCCGCTTTGACTGGAACACGTGAGAGAATTATAAAACTTTTATTTTTAAATGATGATGATGTTCAGCCTGTTTCCTATCCACTATAGGGTGAAGGCCTCTCCCATTGGGGGAGAGTTGGGTCTACTACTCTCATGGTTATCCATCTTGGGAGAGTGTTTATTCACTTGTATGAAGGCGGAAGACAATCACAAACATTCATGCCTTAGGCGGGATTCGAACCCATAGTCTCTTGGCTGAAGAGCGGATACGTTAATCACTCGGCCAACCAGGCTGGCTTATTTTTAAATCACACACACACACACACACACACACACACACACACACACACACACACACACACACACACACACACACACACACACACACACACACACACACAAATTTACATAGAAAGAAAGGGCACAATAAACAGAATAAATCTGCTAACATTAAAAAACTTTGCATATTGTTATTTTCTGTTCATTACTTTCAGACAAGTTAATCGCGAAAATAGTTGAATCCCTGGAAGGAAAAAAGCTCAGAATGCAGTCGACTGAGAAGGCAATTAACAGAATTACGATTAAAATGAGTAATGCTAATGAGAACAGTATTTTGCATCGGTTAATTGTACTCTGAGTGTTTTGCCTTTTCGAAAAAAAAAAGTTTCCTGGGGAGGGGAGGTTCCTGTGGAGGGAGTTTGAACATTCCAAGCTTTAGGAAATCTTCCATAGATAATCCATCTTTAAATTCAATTAATGAGCCAATCTGTGGTCTGCTCTACATCCTTTGTAACAGGTTGCCAGTTTTTTCTCGGGTGTTCTGCTTGTAATTGTGGATGGGGGTTCTCTCTTTTGAGATTTCTCTATTAGTGCAGGTGAACGTTCCTCAAGGGTCTGTTGTATAACCCATACTCTTCATCAAATACATAAACGACCTTCTCTCACCGACCTCAAATGCTTTCCGCAGTTTTGCCTATGACAGCATTCTCAATTCCTCCTACATGACAAATCCTTCAGTGTTCAAACATTCCAAACTTCAAAGTTATCTAAAATTGGTGACTAAACAATGTTAATGTTCTCTGTGCTATACTTTGATGAAGTGATAACAATTTAGTCAACTTCAATTCTTCCAAAACACAATTTTGACTTTTTTTTTTGCAGAAAAGACCTTAGTTAATGGCCCTTACCTTTTATAATATTCAGCTTAACAGCCAAAACAGATCTATCTCTCTTCTCATAATTAGCCTTTTCTGGCAAAAACGTGTCACTTCTATATAACATCCGCAGCCTGCAAAAATACTGGGCATCGTTATTCGTTCAAGACATTGCTTTTCACCTGTCCACCTACTAGCTATATAAATCCCATATCTGCCCAGACTCAGAATATTGTCCTTATATTTGGAGCACTTCACCAAAAAGCTCTCTAAAAATACGTGAAACTGTCCAAAAAGAGGTCAATTCGTCTAACGGATTAGTCCTCTCTCATACATTCTCCAACCACTGTCTCGCAGAGTAGGTTTCCGAATTGTTTGTTTTCTACAGATACTTCCATACTGTTCAGTACAGCTGGGATAAATCATGCCTTTCCCATTTCTGATAAACCTAGTAATACGAACAATAGCTGTTAGCATCCTTTTACAATTGAACTGCTGACTCACTGAACCTGCTACTCGTTAAATCTACCACTGTTCTATGTAACAACTTCTCTCTATGAAGAAATCCTTGAGGATTACACCCTTCAGCACATATAAAAAGAGAATTAATAGATTCCTTTTGTCTTAACCCTGCCCAAACACACGGAATCAATTTGCTATAGGTTATGCAGCCTCTCTGCAAAACCTATAGCATTGTTTAGGGATCAATATGTAGGAATGATATGAAAAAGCGGGTTCTTCACGTTGTAGGACAAATGTCACTCGAAGAAGATATGTGTTTTTCTCGTTAGTGCGCTAGGAAGACAATTCTTCTACTACGAAATATTAGACACCATTTTACGAATTCGGCGATAGTGAACAGTTGAAAATGAAATTCTGCGCCCACTCGTTATAAACCATTCCTTTGAATGATGAGATTTTCCATATCATTGGTATTTGTAGCAACTGCAGCGTTGCGCCTCGTAAATCTTCGGTGAGTCTGTAAATCGTACAGTACAATGGCTACATAAGTTCCCAGAGCAATATGTTGGATTGGTCTGAATTCTGCGTTTCATTTTGCTTAAAAGTTTCTGTGTGTGTCTTCAAGCAGTCATTTAAATTTTTTTTTCTTTCCGCTAAGCACGTTTTGCTGGATATTTAAAATGAAATATTCCTTACACTAGCAATGGACACGCGCATGCGCGCGTGAAAATAGTGTGATTTAATGTATGAGATTTACAAACATATTAGTGAATTCGAGCTGCGGGAAATCATTAAAAATCAAGAAAGATAGTCATCTGGATATTTTACCAAAACTACTACTAAAAATCCAGGATATGCTGATGTCCTAGCATCATCAGATAACTTTTATAAGAAGCCTCATATTTGTTTACTAACGTATGTGCAAAGAGCACTCTACCCTAAAACCAAAACGGCAAATTCGATAATCTGAAAACCCACGTTCACCACGTCCCCAACGTTCACATGTGAGCGGTTGCCGAACTCATGGCATATTAGTGCTCTGTGTGAGCAAGTGTTGAGAGGGAGAGAGATGTGAGGAGGAACGCGCTGATGATTTTTTAACAGCTGGAAGTTGTAGTCCTTGGAAAACACTTGGTGATGGACAGCTGTTCCTGAGGACAGAGATAATTGGAATGAAAGAATAGGTAGAAACTGGCTCTCTGAGTTTCCAGTTGGACCGCGACTACAGACTTCGAGGAAAAGGATGAATGATTGAAGTTAGTTCAGCAGAACAGCACCTATGCATGTGCTTAAAGGCTGAATCCAGAAACAGTCATTGAGATCGTGGTCGGAGTGAACCAGTGAGGGGGGGGGGGGAGAGAGAGTCATCGATTACTCAATTATTATTGTCTTTTAGATAGTCTCAAAATTTTAGGAAGATGTTTGTTGCATGTTCGCAAATGTCAGCAAATATATTATAATAATACTGTATTGTAATGCCGGATAGATTTAGAACTGTACAAAAAAGTTGCTAATTGATAAGTGAGACGTAACGATATTCGGAGCATAAAAAACACGTTTTTCGAAATCGTATCTTAAATGATCACTTGAATTGCCTGTAATTTATCTCATTAAGTTGGATTTATACTTTAGTAACTGTACTAATATTTGTCCTTAAACAGATATTTACTATGGCTGTACATACAGGGTGGCCATAAATTAACTTTCCCTCTTTGGAGGTATTTGTAGCTAAAACCAATACATGGAATGAGATCACATTTTGTATTGAAACTTTCGAAGGGATGGGAAGATGAATTCCGCGACAAAAAAAAAAATAGTACCAAAAGTCGCCGATAGGGGAAATTTTTGCGCTGGCGGAGCCGAAAGCAGTCAAATTTTGCAGTAAACGCAGGTAAAAAGTATTATGCAAATTTTACTGTGCGTACGTGACAGCAGCGCCACCAATTCCACTTAAAATGGGATTGGGAACGTTCAGGCAGTAATTCGAATGACTGACGAATTGTGCTCAATATGCATCCTACCCTGCCTCAGCATGCTTTACTTGTTAAGTTGTTTTACCTTAAACAGTGCAATTCCGTAGCGGCCATTCGGGAATTTAGAAGCTTCATAACCTGCGTACAGGTCCTATTTCAGCTGTAGCACTGAGAGCTATGATTAAGAAGTTTGAAGAAACTGGATCACTAGGAGTTAGACCTGGCAGAGGACGGAAAGCAGCGCAAGAAAGGTCAGCACATTGAAAATCGTGTATGTGGGTCAGGGGACTCTGATTCTGATAAATAAAACATTATTTCCTGTGAGTTCAATCACTACATTAATTTCATTGTCTCTCGCAAGTTGTTTTAGTTTAATTATTATTATTATCATTGTAACGCACCACATATCCAGCTGGAATGAATGACGCGGCTGTCGCTTACACCGTCGAAATGTTATTGTTACATTTTATGTGCATTTAATGTAATTATCCGCTTGTTTTCGGCTCCATCAGCGCCAAAATTTCCCCCTATCGGCGACTTTTGGTACTAAATCTTTTTTTCGCGGAAATCATCTCCAAATGCCTTCAAAAGTCTCAGTATAAAATTTGGTCTCATTCTGTTTATTGGTTTTAGCTACAGATGCCTCCAAAGGGGGAAAGTTATTTTATGGCCACCCTGTACATGGTTATCATTTCCACAGCCGTCCGAGTTATGGAGTTTCTAGAATGAAGAAAATATTAAGTTTAAAAGAACGCCGGTAATTTCTATTTTGAAAAGATGAGAAATACAATTCCTGCTTGTTTGTTTGTCACCTGCTATCTCGGTCGGTTTTCTATAATTTGTTAGTGAAGTAAACTGTCTTCATGTAATGAAGATGCGAGACTAACTTACCATGATTTATAACTTGACATTTAGAGTATAAAACTTTATTCATTGATGATTTATCAAAATGTATTTCTTTAAAGATTTTAGCGTTATTAATGCACCAGTCATTGAAAAGAAAAAATGCACCACAAATTTATATGTGGTGCATTTTATTTTACGATGCTGAGCAATCATGTTCTTTAATTATTATAATGCTTGATATTAAACCGCTATTTCTTATACAACATTTTAGAAGCATTTAAAGAGGAATTATATAATAATCACTCATACAAAATGAAGATAGTTCGATTACATCTATAGTATCATTTAGAATTTGTGGGTTCATGGTTAAATATATATAGAGTTCATAAGGTTAAATATATATAGAGTTCATAAAACAGGAATAAGATATTAATAATTACTTTAATAAAAAAAAACACAACCTTTCATCGTAATTACATAAGAGTTCTTCAGGTGTAAAACAAAAACTAGTAGACAAACAGTAAAATATTAACAATGTGACCGATTATTAAAAAAAAAAAAAAAATCTAGCGTTTACGCAGTCACGTTAGGTGTTTAGCTAGCTATGGCTAGAATATACATACTGTATTCCGAATATTCCGACAAGTTAACACTAGGGTAAATTATTATATACTGTATACCATTTAAAAACAAGAGAGAAAATTGGTTCAAGTAATCATATAATTAACAAGTTGGTTAAAGGAGAAAGTTAAACAAAGAAACATTTTTCAGCATAAAATTTCGCTATGCGCTGATAACCTATCAATTATGCTATTCTTCTATCTTACCAAAATATTTTTTCGAAAGTCCTACTAAAGGACTACCTAAAAAAATAAAACTTTTTTCTTCGAAGTGGAACTGTTCGTGCTTTGCATATTCTATTAAAACGCGATGTTTGGAAACGCATAAAAGAAAAGCATAAAGTAGCTTATTAAAATACAGAGTAAGAGAGAATTTTAAAATTTTAAAGATTAATTTTAGTCATAAAAAGTAAGAAACAAAATAAGTAGCATAACTACTTCTAGGTTTCCATGTTTGCAATTTCTATAGAGAAAGTGAGAAATAAAAGAAAACAAATTTGCTTCTTTCACGCTATTACTATTTAATTTTCTGCATACTACTAAAAAATATGCCAGTAGGGAAAAAATACAGCTATTTGAAACGATTCACCATGAATAATGGCGAATAATAAGTACACTCATAAGGCTTTTCAGGAGATGAGTCGGTTTCATACAGAAGAAGCAAAGTTTTTCTTACCTAAAACCTGTTTTTCACCCTTCAAAACATGCAAACTGGTCAGAAGAACATGTGCAATTAACAGACATAATACGCTGATATCATAGTTGCTTTGGCCGTAATTCCAAACAATAGCAAATCTAGAATGTATTAATAAAATCAGCTGTTATCACAATTGCAACCATTTCTTACTGATTAAAATGATAAATACGTATATATATTTTTCCTCAAATGGTCATTTCACCTCTAATCTGTGGTGTTGTTAGAAAATGTTTCCTTTAATGTGTCTCCAAAGAAAAGGACCGTTGTTATAATGTGGGCAGATATTTCTTGAACATAAAACGGCCAAAAATTCCTTTCAACACAGGTATTTATTTTATTTTTTAGCCATTAAAGTGAGCTACACCAACTCTAGAATATTGGTCTCCGATTACTTGGCAAAATCCAGTTATGCGCCTATGAAAAAATGAACTCCAATTTTAACGAAATATAAAGACGCAAATATAATTAAATGTATTTTATTAGGGTTTTTTTTTAATTTTTTTTTTGTTCAGCTAGTTCTAAGCGTAGTGGGTAAATCCTGTGGCAAAAATCACTTTAAATTCATGTTATGGATTATCGGTATTGGTTTATATACTTAAGTAGGTCTACAGAATCCAAGATTTTTACATTTTAATATGTTTTATATGAAAATTTCTTGCTTTTGTAAAATTTCCATAGTATTCATTATGAGAGTTTAATTATACTAGAATATCAATATTTAATAATGCAAACGCTATTTCTAATACTTATTTATCTCTGATGTCAGCACTAGGTTATCGCATATAGCCTCAAACTAAAGTAGCAAAATAAATAGACCGATCATCAAATAAACTTATGAGATGCGATGAATAAAGACTCAGCTCAGAACAGGAATGAAACTACACGCTTCATTCCTTTTCCTATGTTTCGTCACTATTTATTCACTAACGACTCGTATACTTGCATTACAATAATATTAACATATATATGTCATTAAGATTACTGACTTTAAGACATAAATTACTAATAATATGGTCATAACTTTATTCAAATACACTTCAGTTTCGACTTTTGTAACGCTGAAAATTTTTCCAGAGAATTATTAATAACGCTAGTCTTCTGGATCGGTTTTTATTGGTTGAGATAAGTATGTTAACGAGTTCGCTAATATAACATCGAAAATATGTATGATAAATTTCCGAGAAAGTATTAAATTTCATGATATATAAAAATAGGCGTCAAAATAGGAAGAAATTTAATATAAAATTTCTTCATATTACAGACACTTTTTTTTACAAGTCGCATAAAAGTCCAAAGGTCACTGAATGGCTTCTTTATAATCATAAATGCATTTAATTAATTAATAAAAAAATAGTAACAGTTCTCTAAAAATTTCGCCGTTTGAATATAAATAACTTAAAGCAGATGATAAAATTAATATATAAAGTTGAGATCAATACACAGAAAGCATGATAACTCAGTCACGCAATCAAGAACTTTCAAATTTATATTATTATTATTACATAACCCCTCCAGGGAGTCCAACGACTCATCGAGCGAGGGCACCTACTCCACAACTCTCCGTCTCCACCACTCCACCAACCGCAACTACCTTCATCATCTACACCAACACTATCTACCGCCGAGCACCACCACTAGTATTTTCACAGACAATCACAAACATCCATGCCCACGGCGGGATTCGAACCAGCAGCATTTTAGCTGGAGAGCGGATACGCTGACCACTCGGCCAACCAAGCAGGCTTAATATAATTATTTATATTAACAATAATAATAATAATAATAATAATAATATTATTATTATTATTATTATTATTATTATTATTATTATTATTATTATTATTATTTCGGGCAACTCCAAGGAGTTGACAGACTCATCGAGGGAGGCCCTAACATCATGTCAAGAACAACTATTCGACATTCACAGTATCTACCATACCTCACCTTGAACTCATTCACAGTCATAGCACCCACAACAGACTCTGACAGCTTATTCCACTCATTCACCACTCTCCAAGTAAAAAAACTTAGCTCTAACACCCTTGCTAACCACATTCTTGCCCAGCTTCCATGCATGGCCCCTAGTCCTCCCACCACCAGTCCTATTCTCAAAAATATCTTCTGAATTAATCTTATAGAACCCCTTCAGTAATTTGAATGTCTCAATCATATCATCCCTTTTCCGCCTATCAACCAATTTCTGCAACCCACAAATCTTCAACCTGTTCTCATAAGGTTCATTCCGTAGATATATTATCATTTTGGTCAATCGTCTCTGGATCCTCTTCACCCCCCATCAAGAAGAAACCCTGGTGCCCAAATTTGGACACAGTAGTCTAGGTCTTATCAAGGCTCGATACAGAGGAACAATAACCTGTTTCTCTCTGCTCGTCAAAGTATTTTTCAGCAACAAGTGATTTGATGAGCTGATTTAGTCCCTTTTGCAACGTGCCCCGTAAACTTCAACTCCCTATTCACCAACACTCCCAAATCCCTGGCCTCATCAATCTCCTGGAGTACGGTTCCATCAAATGTGATATACTGCTGCTAATCTTTTCACCCCAAAATGCATAACCTTACATTTTGCCACATTAAATCGATATCCATTTTTCTTAGCCCAGTTCTCCAAACTATCCAAATCATCTTGCAAAAGTTTGACATCCTATGCACTCACTATTGCTCTACCCAACTTTGCATCATCGGCAAGCAAGTGAACACTTCCTCTCAGATCCTTTCCAATATCGTTAATATAATAAAGATAGGATGTTTCACTCATTAAGGTTTATTCGTCTCAATGACTTCCATGGAAAACGCGCCATAACATGCACTCCGATAGAAGAAAAAATCAGCATAAAAATGTTACTAACTAAAAAAAAATTATAATTGACGACAACGACAATTTATATAATATTTGATATGTATAGTTCAGAGAAAACCTTCGTAGACTTTTTCAATATCCTTCGATCACTACTTCTAGTTCAGCACCCCCATTGGAATTATTAAACCTTATAACCATTTTGGAAAGTGCAAAGAAATAAATAAAAAATGTGCTAATATATCAGAACTGACAATATCATCAATTACACAACAGTGGCTGATATACAGTATCTTGATATCCCCCTAGTTTTTTTGTTTTTTTTTAAACTGAGCTACTCTTCTTTATACACAACAGATATCAATTAGAAAGAGGTTATCTTATAAATCTATTATCTACTCCATTCAACTTAATTTAAATATTCACTTGGTAAAAGTATTTATTGAAATGCTTGAGTAAAAAAAATGTCGAGCACATTTGTCACTTTATTATAAAATTCAGCATCTACCAATTACAAAAACCTCTCGAAATCATTACCACTCTTAAAACAGAAATATGTGAGTTATTTGATTTCTCTAATTTGGGATCTCTTTATGTCGTTGTCCTAGCTTTCTTTTCATGCTTTACAAATAACTGGTATGTTCAAATTTAACTTGGAATTTGTTAAGTTAATCCCAAAGAAACAGATCAAAGAGACAGCGAAACTGGGAGATTGAAATAAAAGCAAAAATGTCAAAGTAAATACACTAGTTACTTTTGAAGCACGAAAAGCAACCACAGAAGCCTAGCAACATGGCTTTCTTCTCACTAATAACAGTGTCCAACACAATTTTTGCTGACTTTTATATGAGACTTGTTTTTTACTAATTTGGGTGCGCTGATTTCAAATATGAAACCCATTTTTCTCTATCATGTCAGGTTTTTCCTCTATGGCATTTTCTTTTTGCTAATTTGTAAGTTTTTGATATTTTTAAGGAGGAAGTAATATTTAGAGGATCAAAAAAATCGATTTTTTAATATTATTTTCTGAAAGTATGTACTTTTAAAAATCTGTTCCTAACTTTTTATCAAGAAATTCGAAAAATTCCCGAAGATATAGCCTATTATTCAAAGCGGTGCGCAGATCAGAATCGGAGCGCTCACCGCTCTCGCTTGTTAGTAAACTTGATGTAACTTCCATAAGCTTGGACTTATATCTCTGACCTTGGAAAATTCTGAGATTAATAAATTCTTGAATGTACTATAATCAATAGTATCTCTTAACACAGGTGAAGTATTCAGGAAAGTTTTTGCCTTACCTAACTTATTTCTTAGAATGATTATCAAGTGAGTCAGACCATTTCCCGATATCTTTAAGTTTCTGCCTCGTATTTATTAGTAAACGAATAAATGCGTAAGAACCTGCAACGGCACGTACTGGCGCTTTGAATGTGAGAGAGGCCGATAATTAGATACATAACTACTTAACAATATTCATTAAAAATTACAAGAATATTTATAAAAAAATAACAATTTTACTTACACATGAGTTTCAGGGGATAAAGTTTTGTTTTTAGCAATTTCTGCTGTGTGTTCTGTTTTGGCAAGCCCTTTGAATACTCCAACAGTAGTCGGCCATCATGTGAGAATCCCATCTTCCTTGGTACCGATCTTCCATAGTTTTTAAGTCGTGACAAGCGAGAGCAGTGAGCGCGCCGATTGTGATCTGCACACCGCTTTGAATAATAGGATATATCTTCGGAAATTTTTCGAATGTCTTGATAAAAAATTAGGAACAGATTTTTAAAAGTACATACTTTTAGAAAATAATATTAAAAAAATCGATTTTTTTTTATCCTCTAAATAGTACTGCCTCCTAAAAACTATCAAAAACTTTCAAATTAGCAAAACGAAAATGCCATAGAGAAAAAACCTGACGTGACAGAGAAAACTGGGTTTGATATTTGAAATCAGCGCACCCAAATTAGTAAAAAACAAGTGTCAGATGATAATCAGCAGAAAACAAATTTTTTTTTGTTGGCCAGTGTAATCAATAACCTTTAGAGTCTCAATACTTTCATTAAATAATTAATCTAATGCACTGTCAGTTATCGTATACAAGTTGCAATATAGTGATATCACAAAAGAAAACAAATGAGAAAACTTGAAACTCTCATTGAGTCCCGCTGCCTTCTTATTTCAAATATTTCAAAACTTTTATACTTCAAACACTTAAATTCATCCATTTCCAATCTTCATCCAGTTTCTCTACTACTTGAACTGTCTATTAAATATCAAATATTCCATAATATTAATTTAATTGCAATATTAAATATGATATTCAACATGCAGCCCAAAGAAATACAACGACATAGGATTCATTAAACAGTTCCGCTCTTTCTTTTACTATTACTTCCTGCTTTCTTTCTCTTGTAACATTTTCCTGTTCAGAGAGCTTCAAAATTATTTCACTGTTCATTTGATATTATTTCACAAGGATGAAATAAATTTGATAAAATATTGGTTCACTGAGCATTTATTTACGCATTGCAAAAATAACTGCATACCGATAACTTCATACCTCTTTTATGCAATAAAAGAGGCTTTAATGAATTACTTCAGTTATATACTACTTTTGGGGGTTTTAATTATTTATTTATTTTTGTCTCTCTTTTTGTCTGAACGATACTCTTCTGCTACCCAAGGGACTAAGTGGACGAGGAATAGATTCTGAAGATTCACTATAGCTGTCAGCTACTGGCCTAGAACCTTCCAAATGGGAATGGGGTGATAGTTTGTTACTGACTGGGCCTTTCAGTTTTCTGGGCCTCTCAATTTGATTTCTCAGTTTTGGGGAGAAAAGAAAAAGTAACAAAAGGCTATGTTGTGTCATCACTAATTCGGGAGAAAAATGTTTCTTTTATGGAAAAGCGCGCGTTTTTATAACACATTTTGGATAAAGAGCATTTCCCACAAATAGCAAATTCCTTTGTAAGACTTTATTGAGTAATATAACTTTCTGGATTATAAAATAAAGCTAAATTAATATAAATAATGAGAGCAATTCAGATCTAAGGAAATAACTACGGCTAACCCGAACGGTGTTTCACCAGAAAATATTAAAAACAATTCAGGCGTTCAGTGACTATATTCAAGCATTAAAGATTGCTTTCAGTCTACCTGAATTACAATTAACCAATCACTCATGTAATGTGCTCAGTGATGTGGCAAGAAAACCAAGTAATTTACTTTACTCAAACCTGCATTTATAATCATAGTCAGGTTAACCCGATTTCCCCGAAATAAAATGACTACTGTTAAATTCTTTCTCTGCTAAGTTTCTGCTCTGCAGGATCAATAAAAATTTTTGGGAGAAAAAATAACCTCCAACTTCTGTATAAGACTGAATAAGTCACCTTCACTTGAAAAGCATTTATAAATATTCCTCGCGTACTAGTTTGAACCATCATGGTGCTCCCTCTGCCACGGAAGTAGTTTTAAAGAAAATAGCATGCCGTTTAATTTTAAAAAGTGATAGAGTAGCTATTATAATGTTGTCTCTTTTTCAATTTTCTGTCTGTTGATGTTTTTTTTTACTCAGAAACTGTTTAATTCTAATACTACTACTAATAATAATATTCAGAAACTGTTTCTTTATTACCTTGAATTCATTGATGTAACTTCCATAAGCTTGGACTTATATCTCTGACCTTGGAAAATTCTGAGATTAATAAATTCTTGAATGTACTATAATCAATAGTATCTCTTAACACAGGTGAAGTATTCAGGAAAGTTTTTGCCTTACCTAACTTATTTCTTAGAATGATTATCAAGTGAGTCAGACCATTTCCCGATATCTTTAAGTTTCTGCCTCGTATTTAAAATATGATTCAACATTTTCATTATCATCTCCTGAAAATGTAGGAATAACAAGATTAGGATTAACTACTTTAAAAATTCACTGTCTTCAATTATATTTAAAGTACTTGTATTAACAATAGCTTCATTCCGCTTTTCAGAATATATTTTCTATTTATCAAAAGGATCAATATCAAACTTAAATACAACATATAGATATTGAAGTCAAACTAATCCTGTAAATCGACTGTGCCAATTTTGCTATATTAAAGATTTCATTCTCACATCCTGTCGACTGCGCCATTTTTGTTATATTAAAGACTTCATTCTCACATCCTACCGGCTGCACCAGTTTGTTATATTATTAATGTGTAAGACTGTTATATTTTAATGTGTATGTGCGTGCTTGTTCTGCTCCACGTATGTCGTGGAGTAAAATAACAATATATTTAATATTGGTTAAAATGTTCCAATATCATATCCATGATAGTTCCTTGACTTCAGGTCAACATGTGTTCTAAAGAATCAAAAAAAAAAAAAAAATCAGCTAACGCCTTTTTATTCCCGTATATACGGGAGTAGGCGAGGCCATTTAGCCCTATCTAACTTTTGGAGACTGAGTGGGCAATTCAATCTCCACTGGTACCCAATCAGAGACAGATGGCCCAAGGCTATCACTAATTAAGCGGTACGCAGTGAAGAGAGACGGCTCAAATGTGCCGCCATCTCGTGGTCTCTAACCCTAACACAATATATTTAATGTCTGAAATAATGTGGGTTCTACGGTCGATTTTCTTGAGTTTACAGGACGAAAAACCGAGTTTCCGGGAGGAAAAACCTGCTTGCCCGTGCCAGAGATCGACTAACTCGGAAACCGGTCGAAAAAAGGCTTAGAAAAATTTCCTCTAGTCGCCGACTAGACTCGAAACCAAGACTTCCTTCGTGCGGCCTAGCGCGGTGGTGTGCAAACGCCACATCCACTGAGCTACACAGGCTCTAAAGAATGAAGCTCAATAAATAATAATACCCACAAGGAATAATTAAATGGGTATTTTAAAAATAACATAAATGAGATCAAGTTTCTCTCATACTCTGTTCAATATTAAGACAAAACAAAATATTTCTACAACAAACTGAAAATAGCATTCACTTGCATTCTGTAATCTCACTTGGCCATATAGAAGTTTCCTTTAATGCATCTATCTTTCAATTTTCTAAAGTAGGCATGAAGAAAATTTCACAAACAGGAATGTATTAATTGAACAGTTCCAAATTCATTTTCCAATATATGAACTTTAACAACAGATTCCAAACTGCTCCTTGGAAAATATATCACTTGCCTTTAATTGAGCACGAAATATTTTCATATACAAAAGCTTGATATATCATACTGTATTTCAATTATTAGCTTCACAGTTCCGTATCCTTGTATGTTCAAAAGTAATTCAAAATGTACATAAAAACTTTTCTGAAATTTGAGAACTTAACTCGGTAGTTTATGAACCCTCCTCGGCTTTGCTTCCTACTCTTGCCTTTCTCTCTAGTATTCCTTTTAAAACGACAGCTGTTCTTAAAAACAACTAATGCGCATGTCCGTTACCGAGATTCAAAGTGAAACTCAAATAACAACATGGCTGCAGTTATTAGTATGCTTGCACGTTACAATATAATTTATAATATACATTCGACATTGCTGTGTTATTCTCTAAGGATTACAATATAAGTAAGCAAGTTTATAACTATAATTAAATTATTTTATATCGCTACTGCTTAACCACATGGCAGCTCCAGTAATACTAAGCATATAATTGTATTAGAAAATGCGAATCACATATATAATTTTACATTTTTATCATATAAAAAACTATTCTCATCAAACATAAACTATAAAAAAAAAAAAACACCGAACATAATACATAATAAGTAATAAGAGGAGATGTGATAGAAACATTTAAATTACTTAAAGGTTTTTATAAGATATATGCAAGGGAAATATTTCAGCTGTGTGATAGTAATGGAAGAACAAGAGGTCATTCCTGGAAATTAAAGAAAAGTGTGGTTAACAAGGGTGTGAGAACTTGATTTTTTGCTTGGAGAGTGGTGAATGAATGGAATGTATTGCCTGACTCAGTTGTGAGTGCTTCGTCTGTAAATGAGTTCAAGAAGAGGTATGATAGATATTGTTTTGATAGCTTGGGTCTCCCGTGATGAGTCTTCTGACTCCATGGAGATACCCATATATAATAATAATAATAATAATAATAATAATAATAATTATGCCAGATTTTTACATAAGAATATAAGATTCAAATCCAAACTTTAAATAATTTCCGATGTCGCAGCAGTAATAAATTTTTTATCCAATTATAAAAAAATATAAAAAAAAAACAGATTTACCATTTTCAAGAATGCTCGCTCGCTTTCAATGGATATTTTCATGAAAAAAAAAATCAATAACTTTTAAAGAAAATGAAACAAGATTAGATAAAACAATTTCTGAAGTCACCTTTACACCTGCTTATTTTGGCGGTGTTATACGTCTTCTAGGATTGTAGAAAAGAATACCTAGAACTCAGAAGATAGATAGACTGTGACAGCAAAGCAGCTTTTATTTTCCAATAAATACACAGTATCCTCGCATCGGGAATTCCTAAAATAAGAGAGGCACTCAATTCATCATTCACTCCTCGGGTGTCATGTTAGGATTTGACAAGTTTCTCTTTCACAACAAGTCTCCGTGACGCGAAAGCTTTCTTTTCAAAAATATCTACATTGTGGACCAGAAATAAATCCCTGTCGAATAATACCGTGAAGATCAATCAATCGACACCTGTTTGAGTTTGATGCAATGTAGACGTCTTATTTCATCCTATTTTATCCAATTGAGTAGCGGGCTTTATTTAGCTAAATAAAACGGAATATGCTGTTCGTATAAGGAATTCGAAATTTAAAATTGATATTTTTAAAAGAACTCTTTCTCTCTCCGCAAAGTTTTAAGAATATGTTATTGAAAAAAGGAAAATATTTCGTTACATGGACGAGTGACCCTTCCTTAACGAAAGTGCTGCTGGATTCTAAATGGAAAAAAAAAATAATAAAAATTTGCCTCGGTAGTGCAATTTGGAAGAACGACAGGACATTAAAAGATCAAAAATACCATTACTGGGGGCAGTAGATGGCGTTTTTTTTTAGATGGTGGATAGTGATATTGAGTAGCTGAAGAATTAAGTAGTGGTGAAGGTGGACTGTGGATTAGATGTTACATAAACTAGGTTTTAATAAATTTAATCCAGGAGTGGACTGTATATTATACATATAATACTTATGGATACATTAATGCGATAAGACATTAAATTGATTAATTCAATTATTATATTAAACTAAAGTATGTATTAAATTAAATGATACATTAAATACATATCTTAAATATATATTGAGTGGTGAGTCGAGGTTCTTATGCGCGAATAGATAATACCTGCGCATTACCTATTATTAAGTGAAATTCGAATAAGTATGCGAATCCCACCGTGGAAGGGAAGCTCGTGAAAGAGTTTTAGAAACTAAATAAATGATTTGCGTTTCATGGGGTAAGACCACTACCGTACTTGTAACATAAAAAAGTTTAGTTTTTATCTCCGAACAGCTCATTTAACATTTGGTCTATTCAGGAAACAATTACAATAAAAAAAATCCCTTGAGGACATTTATTTTGAAAGAAGAAATATAATTTAAAAATGTATCCAAATAATCTACTTTGTTTAATGTTAATATGTTCATTTTCAGAGAATTTTGAATTTCTTTGCATTTGCTGACTTTTATCTTTTCAGTTACATAAGCCTTTGTTCCCGCTCATAGGAGACAAACATCTGATAATAGTAAACAGCTGAAACAAGAGGCAAAAGAAAGCCCAAAACTATTTGTTAACACTTGTTATAACAAGTGTCAACATGCGTTCAACAACTTAACCTAACCTTGATGTAGTGTCATGCCGCACTCCATTTAAATGTCCTGTTACATAGCCGAAGGACTATTTTTATGTATCGAAACCAAATGAAAAGAATAAGTAAGGAAGTAATCGGAAACAGTCATAAAATGTGAGGTTCGTAATTGCATACTTGTCTGGTGACTATTCATTATCATTTGCCTGTGATAAGGAATAGTCTTTATAAAAATCACGTAAATAATGTAAATGTAAATAAATAACAAAAGTTTAATAATGTAATTATTATATTATATTATATTATATAAACGAGAGGGGGCTGGAAAGTTCTGATAAACACCTAGAAGAAAAATGATATAAAAGCAACTGATATAACCACATGAAACAACATACTAGTAGCAGAGTTATGAAGGTAACTTATGTTCTTTATATCCTTGTATGTTCTTTTTTGTGGTTATATCGGTTGCTTTAATATCATTTTTGTTCTATGTGTTTATCAGAACTTTCTTCCCCCCCCACCCCCGGTGTATTATTTATTTTTAAAATGGTGTTAGAGCTCATAGGCAAGATGCATTACGCTACTCACAAATTTAAGTCATAAATAGTCTTTTCAAATGTAAAACATAAAGAACAAATAACTGATATTTTAGTGCACTGAAGACGAGTTAATATTTTAAAAAATGCATTTAATGGTTGAATGGTGCAGAGAGATTGTGGAGCGACCACAATCCGTCTATGGAACCAAGAAGTAACAATAATTAACTTTACTTGGATCTGGACGAATAATTCATGGGAGTAATAGCAATGATATTTTGAATAATTTGGGTGCACCGTGTTTCTCAGCTGATAGTCATGCTTTGTAAATATAGTTTCTAGCTAAATTCAGTAACTTTCAATTTCGTATTTCAACCTGATTCTTTACAAATGCCCCGACCTTTGAATTTGTGTTAAGACACACAGACAGACAGACAGAGAGAGGGAGGGAGAGAGAGAGAGATGCTAGTATTGTTCATTTTAATAAGAACAGTTTAGAATATCTTATAAGTGGAAAGAGGTTGCACATTTATTTACACAAAGACTTCCCTGTAGGCGTAGAACAACGGAGAAAATAGAAGTCTGTGAAAAAAAAAAAAAATCCGACAGACAAGGCGATGGACATTCATCTTTGTGCTAATAGCAGGTACAAAGGGAACAGTTACTATGGACGACAAATTTAAAAATTAATAATTAAATTTTTAAATGAGATATTTAAACCTTAAGTACTTTTCGCTGATTATTATAAAGAGTTCGCTTATTTTGATTTAAGGTATTAGTTTATCGATTTTCTTCAACTTCCTTATAGTTCGTCCATAAATTAGGCAAAGGATAAAGTAAGGTTGTTCAAGATGTGTAATTATTCAAGGAAAATTCTAACGAAACAAAAAATTTTCTTTTCTTTTCTTTTTTTTTTTTTTCAAAAGCAAAATTCGAAAAATATTTTTCACATTTGTTAATCTAATAATGCTCAAATAACCTCTTCTACGAATGATTTTTCAGTTTTCTCTTTAGGAAAACGTTAAAAATGAATGTGAATGATTATACAAGTACGTATACTGCTTTATTGTACATTGAATGAGTTAAAACTTGCCTCCAATTTTCAAATTTAGATAGTCAGGTTATCATCTAATTAATATGTTATTTAAATTAAGTAGAAGCAAACAGGATGGTTACTGTAAAACATTGTTTTAGAGTTAGGGATTTTCACGAATATATCGTGCACAGCCGTGAGGACGAGTAATATTTGCCCTTCGGTCTGAAATGAATGGGTTAGAATCATCTAGAATGTGAGGAATCTTTATTAAAGCTTTGCGACTTAAAATTGTAACTTGAGACTTAAAAATTCGGCAGGATGATAAGTCTAAAAACATGCTCTAATAAACAAATAATAATATTATTTTTTTAAGGTGCATAAATTTAATAAAGATGTATGTTTACTACAAACATACACGAGGTTTGCATTGACCTACATAATAATAAATACTTTCAGACAATTATCAGATAAACATAGCTTGGATTTTTGAATAATGAGTGATTGCAGTTTTCACTGGGTGTTTTTGACATCGCATAATTAAAGACAAGTTGACTCTTTTAGAATAACTATTTTGGATATTTAATAACAGAGCTGCATGAACAGTTCAGATGCTCTGAACAGTTTTCTCATTACAATAACCTGGTAAGAATTGATGTATCCTTTTTAAACAAATGAAAGTGAAATTTTTATTTTTACTTAGAGTGACTTCTGTAGATTTTAAGAATTTCTCACAGAAAGAAAAATCATTATGACCGGGCATTTTAATCTCTAGATTGTATGTTTTTATTTTTTTTAATACGGAACTCTTTTTTTTTTGGCGCTGCGACCTTCATAGCAGCCGCATAGTATTTGAAGTCCATCGTTAATATCCAGTTACTGAAGCGCAATGCCTTACATTTTACGTGTATAATAAGGGTAGTCTTGCAATATCCAAATTACCATTAATTCCCAAAGGTCCTCTGCCTAGGTTACTAATGAGATATTAATTATTTAACGGGTTGCAACTGAATGTCAATTAGGGTCCAGCATCACAAATCCAGATATCTGGGAGATGAATAGAACAATAAGCAAGCGAAGAATCTCTAAAGAGTGTAGCCGTGGATCCGCCTAATTACTCTTAATGATAGGTCGCACCATGGTAGTAATAACCGATATTTGACATCTTCACTAGACGAAAATTTTAAACTTCTGAATATCCTCAGACGTATTGGCATTAGTAACATTTGGTGTCTTGAATGTGTGGAATTTAAAGCATCAAATGGCTGTTATTTCTGGATTACTAAACATTAGAATATTAATTCCAGTTATGTTTAAATAATTTCAATTAATTACGCGGGGAGGATGAACAGCTTCATGACTGATAGCATTTTCTGTAATATAACTCTCACTGAGGAAAATATTTTTTCGTGTAATTGGGATATTTTCAAATAAGCCTTTCCGTTCCAAGTCCTAAATTCATCATTCAATTTTCATGCCACTGAGATGTGCATGTGCATTTTTATGCGAATCACATGAATCACGCCGATTGGTGGTTATAAACGTACAGAAGCGCAGTGGACGAGTAAGGGTTAGATAATCCGTGTTTTCAAGCCACTTCAGATCACCAGTAAGCTGGGTAAGTGGCCTCGTACCAGGATAGGAAACTTCATCTATCGTTATTTGGACGTACGGATTTGACTCAGTGAAATTGTTTATAATCTTTATAACTGATATCGCTTTCAAGTGCACTAAACAGCAGTCAATGAGCTGAGAGCATATAGCAACTATTTAATAGTTCGCTTTTAACAGCATTTAAGCACTTTTAAATGACACAGCGAAATATTCATATATAAATTACTGAACTAAATCCAAAATAATTTATGTGGTTTCACAATAATCGGAATATGAGGAATATGCTGAATGTATTGAGGGAAGGGTTTAGATTGCATAGTTTGACAATAAGCATTGAAGGGCTATAATATACTTATACGGTTGAAAAGAGTTTATAGGAGAGATTTTTTCACTCATGGTAGGATGGACGGATCATCCTTGGAAGTTGATTAAAAGTGTAGTAGGTTTTTCTCATGGAAAATGCGAGTTATGTTCCCCAAAGAAGTGATTGTTCCCCAAAAGAAACTATGTTCCCCAAAGAAGTGCGCTAATTGTGGATGACTTCACACTCACAAGTTTTACTTTAAAGTAAAATAAAAGTCGACACATAGTTATTAGACAAAGCATGTTATATAGCCTTCTTGGGTGTAACAAAGTTTTTATTACATCTTACTTAATCCCACTGGGCTTCCATAGCTATTATAGACGACGCCCTTTGGTCGAAAAGACCTGGGTTCGATTCCCGTCAGTGATGTGAGGAATCTTTATCTGGTCTCTTTCGACGAAAGGTGAGTTAGCTGGTTTCATATGGAGGTAAGGGTTTTTTCACCCGAAAACTAGGTTTTTTGGCCCCGTGAACACACGCATCTACAGACATAGGACCACTGGAAGGCACATAGGGCTAACCACCTTATCCTCGAGACGGTTGCGGTTGCAAGAATAAAAAACCTCGACACCGTAAAAGGTAGAAGAGGAGGATTAAGAAAGAAAGACCTAACCCCACTACTTAAATTACACCCGAACCATCATATATATTACAACACACATATAAATATCAAGTATCATGGCATAAGGTAGAGATCCGTCTTCTCCAGTTAATTCTATCTTTAGTAACAAATTCAGTTGCTCTCTAGCTCTCATAACCATCCTTCTTTTTTTTTTTTTTTTTTTGTCATTCTTTGCCAAGTTAGTTTAGATATTCCTCCTTTTGCTTCTCTTCTTTCCAGGATCCATGCCATACCCTTAGAATCTCTCCTCTGTCTGTTCTCAGTACATCTTCAATCCATTTCCATCTGCGTATTTTAATTTCACTGGTGATTTGTCTGTTTATATAATTCATCATTTGTTATACATTGTACCCAAATATTAAACATATTTGTTTAATATAAGATTTCTGTCAACTTCCTGTTTTTTTTGTTTGTTTGTTTTTGTCAATTTTCATATTTCAGATGCATATAATATTTCATTTCTCAATCTTTGCATTACATCCCTGCCAGTTCCATTCGATATCACATTAGCTAGCTCGTTGCTACATAAAATATATATGAATAAAATTGTTTTATTTGTATATATTTAAAGTTCAAATTTTTCAGCTGTTTTATACATTGCTTCTGATTTTTCTTGTATGACTTTTTTCATATTCCTATTAAGATTATGTTAAAATATAGTTCAGACATTACACAATCCTATCTCAACCAGACCTTATCTTCTCAAGCCATTCTGATGTCGTTTGTTGCGCAATAGCATAACTTTTACTGTTTTTATAATTTCTTTTACTATTCTCGCATATTTATCAGGAATTCCATAGCTTATAAAAATTATCCATAATATCTCTCTGTCAACAATGTCATGTTGCTTTGGCAACATCTATAAAATGTAGGTATAAGGAGGTTATAAATCCTGTAAGTTCCAACTTGCTCATGCCTTTAATATTTTTTCTTTTCGCTAAAATCCTATTTATTAAAATTCAACTGGAAAACAATGCAATACTTACAGTAGACCTAATTCCCTCCAGTGTTTACATTTAGTGAAATCGCTTATTTATTTTGCAGTATGGTTATCATTGCTGTTTTCTAATGTATAGGTATCATTTCAGTTTCTAGCACATAGTTAAAGATCAATTGCAATTAATCAAAAATTTCTTTAGTTGCCTCAAGCATTTCTATTGCTGTATTATCACCGCCATATTTTCTATATATTTTACTATTTCGCTTTTTAAACTGATTCTAATGTAATATTTTGATCTATATTATAGGAGGTTCGTTTCTTATTTAACTTATTATGTCAGTTATACTGCTTCTACATTTAAAATCTCATTAAAGTGCTCTCTCCATCATTCAACAATCTTATCCTCTACAGTTATCTCCACATCCTTTTAATCTCTTGTAGCATTTATTTGCTTCTTCTTTCAGAGCATTTCTTCTTTCAGAGTATATTTTCCTTATCATCTTATACAATTTCGAATGTTCTAGTATTACAACTTTTCGGTGCTTCTTTTGCCATAGTAACCTATGGCAAAAGAAGCACCGAAAGTAACCCCCTCTTTATCTTTTGGGGCTGAACTTTTAACTAATTTGTCTACACATACACTATAATTAGCATAGTACACTAATTTCACTCTACACTAATTACGATAATTCTTTCATTAATCTCATCTAACTTACTTGCATCGGTTCTTTTTGTTTGTTTTCCTTACCCGACTGAATAATTGAAGACATCTTTCTTTAGTAGATATCTGCATCTGACCTTTTCTTCGATTAACATGTACCCAATCTTTATACTCTAAATTTAGTGAACTATGTTTCTATTTTATTAGAACTGGTTTCGACAGCAATGGTTTCTTATTTCAATGAGGTTTTTTTCCACTGAAAAATTCTAAGTATTGGATTTCTACTTTGCCAATAGCAAACTGGAAATCCGATCCTTATCATTTTTCTCCTCTTTTTCTATTTAAATTCAATGATATCAAAACAGCATTTCCGTTGATCAAACTGCTATTGCCTCATTTTCCCTAAACAAATTCCAAGTTCCTATATATAATATATAAACTATATATATTAAGGGTTTCACTTAAATGTTAGCTGTTTGGAACTTTGATTCTCATTAGAGAGCATACAAAAACTCAAAATACTACGGTAGTTTGAAAGATAGTTTCGTAAGTGGACTCTATCGGTACGTAAATCACAAGTAGCGAAGAAAGGGGCCGAAGTGTCTTCAACTTGGATTCAAAGAGCCTAAAGCATAATGGCGATAATAAATATCCGCCATTATATTTCAGGCTCTTTTCTTCCTTAAATAGTTTTAAAGAAAGCAATTTTAGATAGCATACCTTTCAGCATGACATCTAACTAGTTTCACGTCAAATTTTTAATATATATTTCGTGTATCCCAAAACACCTTGTAGCAGTTTCGCTGCCGATCACGCCCTTTTGGACGCGAAACCTCCATTATTTAGCTTTGGATCTGCAGACATAATTTTTAAGCTATTTCTTGGCGTTGATTTTTAATAGCATCCTTTAAGTTATCCTCCATATGCCAACAAAAAAGTGAATTATAATTGATCTTTTACAACCTAGAAAACTTCAAACTAGAAAACTCGAGAACCACAGAATGATTGTCTAAATGGGCAGAAAAGGACTAACGATTCCAATAATATTAGTACTTCATTTGATGAAAAAAATGCTACAAGTATAACAAGTCTTAGGTTCCAGAAAAGCCAGCTAGGAACATCATATATATATATATATATATATATATATATATATATATATATGGGGGGAGGTATACACACATTATTATTATTATTATGTGACACCTCCAGGGAGTCCAAAGACTCATCGAGGGAGAGTGCGCCAACAGCATCGAACGATTGATCCCTTTCCAACTATTAACCGCGCTCAGACTTGCTTAACTTTTTGCGTAGCAGAGGCTCTACCAATCGACCAACATTTTTCTTATTATTTTGAAATGTGTGATTTTTTTATAAATAAAACTAAATCACTGAAAACATTTATTTTATAGTTCAAAGTGTTTTATTTTTATAAAATGAAGTGGTTTATATTACAACATACAGCTGGTGTTCGTATGGGGTTCCCCCTTTCCTCTCCCTTCCCTTAGGATGGGTTGATCCCGCTTAATGAGGGATCAACCCATCCTAAGATTTTACAAGTATGTTATACTTGTGTGTGTGTGTGTGTTCACGGGGAAGGCTCACGCGTTTCTGAGGGAAGAAAAACCCCTCAACCTCCGTATGAGACAGGCTAACTTACCTTTAGTCGAACGAGACCAGATAAAGGTTCCTCACGTTATGGATGGGAATCAAACCCAGGTCTTTCCGACCAAAGGGCTTCGTTTATACCGACTGAGCTACGGAGGCTCTGACAGTTATGGTAACACTATAGTGAGCATCAAGAAATCCTATTAGGCATAATAATATTTAATAATATTGCTTTCGTTAATAAATATGAACGTGTGATTAGCTAGGTGTACAGGAATGAACGTAATTCTGTTAAATGAAAGACTGATTCTGTTAACATGAAATATAATATATCCCATCTCAGAAGGAAACGGTAATTTTTTTTTAATGCAGTTTTCCAGTTAAATCTTTAGCTATCGAACGTGAAGTTAGCATATCAGCTGTTGAGGTTAGATATCTTAATGTTCCAGACCCTCCATGTTTCTTTTCTTATTTTATTTGCATTAGTAAAAGAAAATCATATTGATATCTATGCTGTTTTATGGAATTTTACGTCTGCTTTCGAAATCCAAAGAATTATGTTCGTTTATATTTCTATTTTTTTTCAAAAAATAAAACTTTTTTTGTTCGAGATTTTCTCTTGAAATGGAAAGAAAACTCATAAAAGGAAAAACACAATTTCATTTTTTTCACGTATAAAATTCACATTAGCAAAATGTTTCCAGAAACCATTGTTTGTTCTTGTATGTACTTATTACATTTTTCTTCGTGGCCTGAATGATGGTGAGAAAGGCAGGAGGAGGAAATGAAGAATCGATACCATTTCAATCATTTCTTAGATAGCAGATTTCAGAAAGAAGAAAAATTTTCCAACTACGATGTGAGAAGAAAGAATAGTATAGGAATGAAACTAACAAGAATAATTCCTGTAAAAATTATTCTTGTAAATTCTTATTAACTTCTTATTAAAATTCTTATTAATAAATAGAATTATTTTTATTATTCTTGTTACTGGCTAATCAGAATTATACAAGAAGATTTTGGAAATAGAAAATTATGGTAAGAATGCTTCGAATTAAATTTTTGAATTTCAAATTAAATTATGTAGTAATTCTTTTAATTAGCATACTATCTACAGTTTAACTTTTCCGCTATTGTCATATCGATTCGATGGTTTAATTTTAAACAATTGAAATTACAATGGAAAGATGCATTGGAATATCGATTCAGTAATTCTCAGTCCAGTAGCATAACCGTCACGATTTTCCTCTCACCATTTCCAAAAAATAACAAGCTTTCAATGGGTGGGTCTTCTGAGAATAAGAATTTTTGTTGAGCCCCTAGCAGACTCCGATGTACCCTAAGATCCGTACTCACAGTACTAGGATTTTATGATTGGTTGTCTAAATTAATAAAATGCTCTTAAATATTTTTCTTTTATTTTTTTAATGAAAGGAAGTGGGATTATATTTCCGAATCTCAAAGTTTGTCCATATTACGAAAAGTACAGATGGCGTTTATCATTATTATAATTATAAAAATATAAATGAAATATGAAAATAGTGCTTGTATCTGACTAAAAAATAGTATCCAATGGAAATCTAAACCATAACCAATGCATTCCCTCATAGAGAGAGAGAGAGTGAGAGAGAACGCGTGATGAAACGCCTGCGAATTCACAATGTGACCCATTTGAAGGATACCCAGTGCTATTAACCAGATGCATTCCTTTCAGTCAGCGATTTCAAATTAACACCAGGAAGCTATGGGGATTTCCAAACAAGTACTTCAGGCGCAAAGTACTAACTAACGTAAGAACTACTTAAGTTTTCCAGCGAATCAATTTATTTCAAAATAAGTAAGTCAAGTAGCGATGATACGGAAAACCAGCCATAGCTTTCACTATAGCGAAACCTATGGTTAGACGCTCTACGTTATCTGAATGAAAGTATTCTTGATAATATTTCGTGAATGAACAGATATGATCAATGAATTATTTTAAATCATTTAGATATACCATGTACATATTCTGTCAAACTAATCTTAAATGAACTGCTATCAAAAACCACAGACACTGTGATGAATCATAAAATATTATAACACTACATTATAAGATAGTTACTTTCGATAAAATGGTAAAATAGCATTTAGATAAAATGCTAAGGTAAAAAATGTGGTGTGACAAGCATAGCAACAATATATATCAAAATATTTGTTAGTAAGTTATTTTGTGTGCGTGTGCGTGTGTAAATGAGCATCAATAAATCAGTTAATTCTTAAAATTGAAGAATAGTAATTATGCTAAATAAGGGACATATTTTAGTGTTAAGGTTATTGATTAAAGAGCTAATTCAGAATAGTTCCCAAACAGGGCTTCACGGTTGTTGCAGTGAAAGTTGCAGTGATTAACTGCCTTTGTTTTTGTCTTTATTTTTTGTCAATTAATTGTTTATCGATGTGTTTATTGAAGAAAAAGTTCAGAAATGGATTTTATTTATATAAATATTTAAAAAATCGCCAGATTAGAGTTATAAGGAAAGTCAGCAAGTACGAAAAGAGAGAATATTAACTGCTTTTCCCCCACAAAAAAAAACGCACATTACCAAAGTATATGTGTAATGCCAGTGAAATGTGAAGGAGAAAAGATCTATTGTTTCGTTTTTGATAATAATCACCCGCAAAATACTAGAAATTTAATAATACAATACTGTATTACACATTTTCGAAACATTAATCACAAATGTGAAATCATACACATCAGGTTTATGAGTACTTGTTCACTTATTGCGTTTCATCAAACCGAACCTGTGGAATCACTCGAACCACAGGTTTAAAGGTGAAGTCAAGCTGCATAAACTACACGGATGCAATAATTACCGCTAAATTGTAAAAATGATTCACTGTCGACTGTGAATTATTTTTGCAAATACTGTAACTTTTTGCAAAAATATTCATCTTTTTATTGATCGCTTGTAGTCTTTATTGTAGCCCCAATGTAAGTAAAGATGAATATATATACTTTTAAGTCATGAAATTCCATGCGTCATCTTTAACTTCATCAATTAATAACTTCATCTTTATTTTTAGATTATAGTTTAAGTAGATAACATGCAGCGAAATCGATAGAATGATTTAGTCTGCGAGTTTGCAATTTTGCCAGAGCATCATGCCCATTTAATGCAGACAAGTAACTTTAAATCACTCTGATATATCTTTATGTGATAAGGCAGAATAAGCACTGAGGAAACATAGCTCTAGTTTATCTATTACTACTACCATCATAATTGCCACACGCGCGGTCGATTTACATATTTGATATGTAAATGTAAAATGCTTCAAAAGGATTTATGCAACTACTATTAATTGTATTTAAATCAAATCTAATGTGCATGTTCTTTCCCAGTCCGACATTTTATA
The DNA here is from genome assembly GCF_054136105.1 of Typopeltis vanoorti. NCBI lineage: Eukaryota > Metazoa > Arthropoda > Arachnida > Uropygi > Thelyphonidae > Typopeltis > Typopeltis vanoorti. The sequence continues at coordinate 76,699,624 of NC_143562.1, read as the reverse complement.
GCAGAAAAGGTCGTCTGGAAACAACTGCAATCGATTCGTCGTCTAGGATTATGGCAATGTTCCAGATTTTAAGAAAAGTGCCATTGTTGTGTGCTCGTGCTTATTAGATTCTCCTAGAGAGGAACGCTGCATTGTAGAATATAATGATGCATTTAAAATGATATAAACCATACCAGTTCAAATGCAAGAATATAACATTTGCTTGCATTTAAAGTATATTAATGCCGACCACTTTATATTGATTTTTACTACGAATAATATTTAAAATTTCGTGCTTAATATAATCACTACAATGAAAGTAACGACAAACATTCCCATAAACGAAAAATGAAGCATTTCTCTAAGCAGCACAATGGAGATTTGTACGAGTACTGTTGCTGTACAACAGAACATACTTGTATAAAATCATTTTCAATTCAGTCATTGAGTATAAAGAGAAAATAACTTTCACCAAAATTACAGCTTTGTAACTGAAATATACTTTAAAATTCTTATTTTAATCCATTTACAGCATATTCGTGCTTTATTAGTGAGAAAATTAATTAACGATATTACTTCAAAGCCCTTTAATTGCCTGTTAAAAATCTTATGACATAAAGGACATAATTTTAAAATGTAAGAAAAAAACTAACAATTAAAAATCAAAGTCTGATTTGAATTATTGATCAAGTTCATGAACACTGATCTGCGCCACGAAATTTCCCAATCGGACACGTTTTTTAGAAGCTTTTCATAATACTTTAAGCATCTATTCAAGGCTGCGTTCGAGCGTCCAATTTGATTGGCACATATTGAGAGCCCCGCTCTACCCTTGTGGATTTTTGATATACTGTAGTATTTGGTTCTACACTAAATTTTTTCTAGTGTTTTTTTTTTAAATCCTACAGTATTGTGAACAGGCTGATGGTAGCTGCATAATCCTAAATTATCTAATCTGAAATTTCAATTCTGCTTTAATTCTCACAAAGTTTAGTGTCTGCGTTACACAAAATAATGCAAATTCATAAGTTAGAGATATAATAACCTTAAAGACGTTCAATGTAAAAGAGAAAACATTTCCAACGGCAATGAATAATGTTTGTGTGCAATAATTATGATACTACATTTGTCCGTTAGAGTGAGCTTCCGTAGATCAGTCGGTATGATGATACCTTCCGCTGGAAACACCAGGGTTCAAATGCCGTCTACGACGCGAAAAACTTTATAATATTTTTTACCACTAAAGCCGAGTTATATTTGCAGTTAAGTAGGTAAATCCGAGTTTCATTACCTTGAAATGTTCAAATCTCTTCTTTAGTAAATATTTTTGAAGTTCAAAAATAGTAGCGTGATTTCGAACAGACAGATAGTGTCAGTCCTTCAGTGCGTTGTGTTTATCAGCTAGGTTAGTCGAATGGACAGCATCGCCGTTCTAAGACCTACAGGCCTTATGTTCGAATCCCACTATTGCGTGGATATTTGTAAATGATTTTCAGAGGTAAAGTTTTTCATCCCCGAAACTCGGACTTTTTCATCTCGCAAAACAGACTAGAAGAATACAAGCAATTAACAAACACAGTACACTGGCCCCAGAGAATTTGCTGCTTCGGTCGTAATTCAAAACAAAATGTGCTTAGAAATATATTACATCTCTTCCTATTTGTGAACTATTAATGACCTAGCCTTTACTGCGTCTGTTGTACCTTGTTTATTATTATTATTATTATCAGCATCATCAATGAAAAGCTTATTTTTTTGTTCTTAGAAGGAGACATTAAAGCAGACACAAAGTGCCTGTTCAGACTAACGATTATATTTGCAGTTAAGTAGGTAAATCCGAGTTTCATTAGCTTGAAATGTTCAAATCTCTTCTTTAGTAAATATTTTTGAAGTTCAAAAATAGTAGCGTGATTTCGAACAGACAGATAGTGTCAGTCCTTCAGTGCGCTCTGTTTATCAGTTAGGTTAGTCGAATGGACAGCATCGCCGTTCTAAGACCTACAAGCCTTATGTTCGAATCCCACTATTGCGTGGATATTTGTAAATCATTTTAAGCCTTAAATACTTTCATTTTCCCAAGCAGCATAGACATCCTGCATATTGGAGACCGAAAAATGGCTTGCAAAGGTTCCATGTTTGGTCTATTAGCATATTTCCAGATTAGCTTATCCTAATCTCAGTACTAAATGTACTTATAGATTTACAACTTTTTCGCTGGTAGGATTGACATAAAAATCACATATCTAAGATAAATATTTTTCAATCGCTTTCTTGACTTTTAAGTCTGGTTTGTTATGTGATACCTTTTTCTCACACTATATACTCAATTTTTATGCAAATTTTAACACTTCACCTTCATAATGCAAAGTTCAAAATTCTGATTACAACATATATTCCGGGACAGCTAAGTCAGGAGGCACTTGTAACATAAAAAAAAAAGTTAATTACGTTTTCAACTCTTTGTTAAACATGTCACCACAAGTTCTTCGATTTTGCTAATATATCGTTTCAATCTTTAATCTTCTCCTCCTCCTTCAAAAAAAAAATTATATAATATATATGAAATTCAGAAGGCAAGAATAAATAAAAAAAAGCTTTTAGAGTGAAGTGCCAAATCACAGACTGAGTACTGATCGGAGCTTTCTCAACCACTGAAAATTACCTAATTTTGAATAACCTCTCACAGAAAGCACAATGTGAAGACTTATTATATTTCAGTATTATAGTGTGAACTGCATATAAACTTTCCGAAACACAGCAAACATATCTAACATGATGTATAATTGAAGTCAAACCGCGGTTGTTGACAGCTGCGATTTGATAACTTTTCATGAAACAAAAGGCAGCTAGCCCTTATTGACAATATGCAGTACCGTATATACCAGTCATGCAGGACTATTTCACAACAATATTCCACAAAAGAATGACTCTATTACGATCTTATTTTTATAAAAATAAAATAAAATATACTTAACTGTCATGAATGTTGTTGAGAAACAAATGCATTATCTGTGAATTTAGTTTTCATTCATTTTTGTATTCAGTTATTATTTCCATATTTTAATAGCTTTCGTTTTATTTTTTCTTATATATTTTTCATTTCTTAAGAAAAATAACCTTGGAAAGGTCCTGTGCCACAGTGTAACGTGGAAACAGTCAACGGCCATGTACCAACACAGGCAATTGCGGCAAAGAAAACCTTTCCACGTCGTTTACATACAGTGGCCGTTGGGGAGCAATTTAGGCATCGTGGTGGCGCCGTTTTCTTCCAGCCATTTCGCCCAGTTATTGCAAAAATGCATGGATGCACTGCGAACGAATGTGCCAACATCTCATATTGATAACCTTGCTAAGTGTCGGCTTCAAATTAAGTTCGAGGTAGTCAACAATGCAGCACAAAATATTTCACAGCCGAACTGAGCATCACCAAACAGTATACAAGATGTAAAACTGGCAAAGTGGTTTCGCTCTACAGGAGATATTTAAAGCCCTATCAAGAGTATGAAATATGAAGTTACTCTTCCCAGAACCAAAGCATTATTTTGAGTAATTTCTCAAACTCTAACTTTATACTGTTGTAGTTCATATATATATATATATATATATATATATATAATAAATAAACACACACACACACACACACACACACAGAGAAAGAGAGAGCCGTAAACGTCTTAGCATTTATTGTATCCAAACAGAATCAGTACTATCGATAGTTTCGTGATACTTTGCAAGAAGTCGCATCCTTTGGTTAGAAACTTGGACTCAAATTCCACCCATAATGCAAGGAACATTTCCAGTCTTTTTCACCAACCTTGGGCAGTGTTTGTCAGGTTGGTGAAAAAGTTATTGCAACACACACACACACACACACACAGAGAGAGAGAGTCGTAAACGTCTTAGCATTTATTGCATCCAAACACACACACATACAATGACTGAAAACACATTCACTTCAGAGATTAGTGTGTGTGTGTGTGTGTGTGTGTGTGTGTGTGTGTGTGTGTGTGTGTGTGTGTGTGTGTGTGAGAGAGAGAGAGAGAGAGAGAGAGAGAGAGATGCTAAGTACTCTCCGAAATAGTTTGTACACAGTCATCAAGGGAAAAAATGTAACACGGATTACTCTATAAAGAATGACTCACCAAAGCTATAAAATCAGATTCGTGAAGAAAATATTTCTCTGGATTACAAAGCGCATTCAATTCGATTAATACAGACAACATTCAATTTAACACCCAATGGAAAGCAAATGTACTTTTCGAATTTCATTTCTCATTCTGCAGAAGATGGCGCCATAAGCATTTTGCACCAAAATTTACTGTTAACATAAAAGTTTTATATATAAAATGAGAAAAAATGTTGCTTTGAAAAGTCTACGCACACTATTTACCACGATGATCCTCTAGATATACCAAAAGTTTGTGAGAAATTCCGGGACTTGACAAATGGGAGTTCTCTGTTTGGTCACAGCCTATTTACTGCGTTGCGCTGCTTCTTTGCTTTTGTTAGATTCTCACATATTACTGTGGAGAAATAAAAGGATAAAGTAAAACCACGAGTTTCTAACTGCGCTGATCAATACGTTTAACTGTGTAGCTCTACTTGCTTTAGATCCATTTAAGTTGGTTTATTCTTCTTGCTTTTCTGAAAGGAATTTCACAGAAATGTTTCGGTTTTTTTTTTTTTTTCCCGAAATATCTTTGTTTACATTTTAGTTAAGGTTCAAGAGGCTTTTCGGGGATTCGTTAAAAGTTATCATCAGACGCCTTTGGTATTCCGTTTTGGGAATTTAAATTCTGTTTTGAAAAAGTAATAACAGAATTTTTTTACAGTTCTTTAACTATACGCATTCGTAAAAGATTAAATAGAATACCGTGTACGAAAAAGAGTGTTAATATTACATACCAGGGTATGTGTTTTTGAAGGTAGGAATGATATAGTTTTTTGTACAGGACATGATGAACGAGCCGAAACAGTATGAGTTTGGGGGAGGGGGAATGTTGAAAGAGAGGAACCAATAAGTGGACGCAGAAAATATTATCAAATAAACAATATAAAATATGAATAAAACTAATAACAAAAATAATAAATCAAAAAATATGGATTTTAAAATAATAGAAATTAAAAAATTAAGGAAATAAAAATCAAAAACAAAGAAATAATAATAAAAAAAACGTAATATACCTGGAAAACCAGCAGCTACATGCATTCTGGCCTTTTTGATTCCTTATATCTTCCTCATTGGTTTTCACATTTGATTTCGGTTATTTGATATATATTTCTACGCTTCACTTATTGGTTCCACACCGTCAACATTCTCCCTCCCTCCCCAAAATCTCTAGTATTTCGGCTCAATCATCGAGTCCTGTGCCAAATACTGTGTCATCCCTTATCTTCAAAAAACACATACTCAAATATGTAAAATTAATATTATTTTTAATATAATAAATGTTTAATTAGTTAAACTTAATTTCTGCCTAAAGCTGGAATACAGGAGAAGCTCCATTTCGAAAAAAAAAAAAAAAGCTGTGCTATTCGCTTGATTATCTAATATTAGGAGCCACATTAAAATTTCAGAAAATCCAAAAGAAAATACTGGGTTTTAATCTTACTTTTCTTTAATTTATACTGAATGTACAGTATAATCACACTACAAAATACAGCAGCATTTCAAGTTAGAAAAAAAAATCAGATGTATTTTCTTTGACTATTCCATTCAACTGGAATAGTCAGTCGAATCATTATGGAGTGCAAATTTTAAGCAAAATTGGAGGAGGGGGGGGGATATCATTTCAATGATGAAGACATGGTATTCAGACTAATAACGAATTTTTTGATGTCTTTCTGGCGAAATATCTGAGAAGGCATACAGCTGGAGGACATTCGTTGGACGTCTACACAAAGTTGGAGATGACTGATGGCAAGAAGCTAGCCATATATTTGAGTGATATTACCCTGATGCCATCTGGAGGTGAGAAGTGAGGCATAAGGAGGGAGGAAAGTGCTTAATAGCCTTAGCAATGACCAGAGGGTTTGACAGTCGAATGCTGTTTGAGCAAGAGACAAGTTTTCTGCATTTGGTCCTTTCAAAGCCTAATGATGTTTGTTTAGATTTTTATATATGATGCAGGCTGTAATAATATAGAGTAAGAATTAGTGTAAGTTGAATGTAAAGACGGATTTTTTGACTTGGACATTGCGCCATGCAACAACTGAAAAAAAGACCCTGAAATTCAAATTACTTTAAAAGGGTGCAGTGCAGAAAACTTGACTCCTGCTCAAATGGCAGTGGAGCCATCTGGTAACTTGCCAAGGCCATTTGACACAACTTCTACCCATCCACGTTTACCTCTCACATATCCGCATTCTACTATTGTTTACATCACCTTAAGACACGACAGCTTATCTCTGGCATCATCTCTTCTTCAACTACTGCAGAGATAACGAAGGCAAAATATATTCAGTCCCAATTCCCATAAAAAGCTTAATGCAAGCCTCTGGTCTTCTGAACAGAATAGATGCTTACAAGCCATGCTGAGCTGATGGTATTCCATTTCCAACTATGTTCATAGCTTGTGTTAACACATATATTGTCTTTTACAACATTTCATACTTATCTCGCATGTATTCTACAGTATGAAACCATGCCTACATTCAATATGTCCTAAAGAAGATTGATAAAACTGCGGCATCAAGCTATCGTACTAATCCTCAGATCAATTCTCTAAAAAATGATGAGGAAAGTAATCAGTAGGCAACATCTTCTACAACATCTGTAGGCTCATTAATTAGTAAGCAACCAATATATCCATATTGGTTGAGCAAGATTGCTATCTACTTAGTTAACCAGGTGTGAAGTTGATATAAAAAAAATATGCATTTGTTAAAATTCCTGGCTTATCTTTAAACTTTAGGAGATTCTACTTTCGAAGACATTCTTTCTTAATTTATGTCTTGGGCTATTTTTTTAATTGTAATAAAATTTAGATTTTTCAGCTTATATCATCGTGACAGTCATTGCAGCTTTTATATGTGCTATTTTATTTTCAGTGCTTGATTTAGCATATCTGAACCGCTCCTCAAACGACTGACCCCACTTGTTTTTGAAAATTTTAACGTTTTACTTTAATTCCTTTAATTTCTCACCCTACTGTTTTCCATTAGAGCACCGAGATCAAGGAAATTTCAAGTGAACTGGCCAAACCTAAATCCTCCATTAGAATTCGGTTTCCAGACTATCTAACCCTTAGCTCGCCCACTATTTTTATTGGCAGAATTTCTATTTTTAATCTGATATTTAACTGTCATGATACACAGCATTATTACATGTGCATTTATATTGCATTAAAATAAATCCCACAAACGTTATTTTGGATCAAATAAATAATTTAACTGCATATTATTCGGCGGCACTCATTTTTGAAATATAATGCGCTAGCGTATGACGGATAAAAACAATAACTTTTAAAATTTTCACTATAGTATAGAGGCTTTAACATATGATAAATATTAATAATAAGTTTTTCTTTCCCTTTTCGTTATTCAGACTACTACCTCACCGAATTTAATTACCAGGTTAACCATGAAAAGTTACATTTTCAAAAAGTAAAAAGCGAAAGTAAGAAAAGGAAATGTAGAAAGGAAAAATTGGAACCGTGCAAACTTGGCTATAGCACACATTAATAACTATGAGTGGATTTAGGTTGAATAATCCATAAAACTTTCTTTAGAGACCGAACCTAGTCTTTTTCTTGCATTTCAAGCCTACAGTAATCAAGGTTGTGGTGGTCTCGACACCGGGCGATGAAAATCATCTACCACTTAGAAACTTTCACAAACAACCATGAAGTTCAATCGAACTGCCATCTATAAATCTTTCGCCTTCATTTAAACTTAATAAAAACACAAGCGGCAGTTGCACAACATCCATGTGTAGTCCGATTTCAAATTAGAATAAGTATCTCTTCAGTTATTTTTGTCTATATTTCCACTGATTACAATCTTTAGTTTTTTGGTCATGTATGTTATTCGACCCACAGTTTTGCTACATTTCGTGTGAATTAACACATATTCTGTTAGGGGATACGCAATCACGGATATACGTTTTCCCGTATTTCAGATACCATCGCCTTTAATTCAGGTCGTCATTTTTAAAACATTCAGTATTGGCTGTGACCTTCAAAATACCTAACAGACACTATTTTAGCAGCATTCTGATTTTCAATGGATTCAATAAAGGCGAATGAATTCCACTGTTCACTGTTTCAGTTGGTATATGTTCTGCAAAAGCAAAAGTTTGCATATAAACTTGACTAATCTTTGTCATAAAATTAAATTAGCCGGAAATTAAAATCTGTTGTGGGATGGATTTTGTTTATATTATCCATGGTCTTCCGCATGAAAACTATAAGCATTTCTATCTTGACTGCCTTCATGTAAGTGTTGCCAAATTCGTCGCCATAGCAACGAGAATCTGGACCCAGTCATGCAGTGCAAGACGTTCCAACTGCTGCTCCCGCGAGATGTTTCCGCTATAGAATTGATGTTCGTGTCTGAAATCAGTCAGACGTGACTTCTTACAGAAATGCGGATATTACAAAAGAAAAATATTAAACAGAGCAATGTAAAACAAGGTGAATTTTTATTCGCAAAATTGCCTTCAAATGCTTTAATCATTTTGATTGCAATATCTCAAGTCGACTGTAAAGAAAATAAATTAATTAATAGGTAATATTATTTAATCTCAGCAAATGTTTTGTTATTAGATAGCTCCCGTGTACATAATTAAAGTTCCCATGCTTATATATCACGGTAGAACAAATGAATCATGGAAAAGTAGACTAGGCAGAAGGAAGAAAATTATGAAAGAAACAGGTCACGAAATGATAAATGATGAAACTATGTTTCGTACTATCCTTGTTCGGTCTAGTTACACCATATATTATCACCATAACTGTACTACAGCCATAATTTTGTTTCATTTTATAGTTAAGATGGTCAAAATGAATTTCATTCAATTTTATCAGTCTAGAGTGAGCATGTTGTTATTGTTATGAAACAGTTTTGTCGATAAAAATGACAAGTTAAGTGAAAAAGAAAACAAACTATTATTATTATTATTATTACTGCTATTATTATTTCAAATCGTTTTGCCAATAGCAACGGAGGAGAAAAATATCTTTCTCAAATATGTTGTCTATATTGTATGCAAACAAAATAATTCTTTACAAAGCATATAGTTTGCCATTTGTTCAGTGTTGAATTATTTAAGTAACGCTGTTTTTTTTTGGTTTTTTTTGTAAAAAAAAACTGACGTGAAGTTAATAACAACTTTATTGAATAAGGGCTACTGAACGTTGAAACTCTTGTAAAAAAAAAAACGGTACACGTGTCAAAAGTTAAAAAAAAAATTGCATATAAACTAAAAAAAAATGTTCGAAATATCTATCTATTATATTTTGGGGTTAAGTACGGCAGAAATTAAATTTGCTTTTCCTAATTATGACACTGAAAATGGGCCGAATAAAACCAAAGTTGAAACGATGCAACAAATTGTAATAGAGTCCCTAAATACTAATTTTATTAAACTCCATCCAGCTAATGATGGATTATTAATATTAGGCAGTAAAAAATGATTCAATTGAAATGAAAATTGAACACCGTGAAACTTCTTTTTCTACATATCCTAAATCCCAAATCTTATTAAATTCCATCCATCCAGAACTGAGTTTTGACATGTTTTACACCTGTAAACTACACTGATGTCTAAAGACGAACAATATTTCTGAAGATCACAACAGCAAATTCAGACCAATCAGCATGTGGCAATTTGTATAACTGACGATTTCAAGTAAAAAGCGGGTACGCATTCAAATTTTCGAATCGCGCGCAAAGGGGTCACGTGGTGGTACTCAACAGGATAAAAGGCAAAAGACTAAGCGAACTGTGTTTGAAGGAAGCTGTTTTCGTGAAGGAATACAGTTGCAAACTGGGATGTCTTGTAACGATCCAAAGACATCATTTAGAGGATTTCACGCGGGGAAGAATTCCAAAGAGTTTGGAATCTTACATAGTGTTGTATCCAGGCTCTGGGCAGCGTTTCAAACTTGGTTTGCTAAGAGGTCGCCCTCGCTCTACCACGGAGCATGAAGATAGATATTTTCCTTATAGCAGCAAAACGTAATCGATACACCAAGGCAGGTCTGCTTGCAAGTAGGATCCATTCCAACACAGGTACGCGGATATCTCGACAAACTGTGGCAAGACGTCTGCGACAAGTAAGCCTATACATCCGAAGGCCTGCAGTCTGCATCCCTTTATCCACAGCTCATCGCAGAGCACGTGTTCAGTGGTGTTTGGACAAGACACCAATGGGCTAATGTACTCTTTACAGATAAGAGTTGTTTTAGTTTTTCCTCCGATTCTAGACAACACTTCATCTGTAAGCAGTACCACGTGAAAGTGGTATTGCTAATCATCGTGAGAATGTTCTTGAAAGGGATAAATATATCGGTGCTGGGATCATGGTGTGGGTAGGCATTATGCTTAACGACGCAACGAGCTATAAGTGTTGGAAAAAGGGACTATGAGTGGTGAACGATATTGCAGCGAATCTCTTCAAAGTCATATTCGATTGTTTCGTGGTTCTGTAGACGAAGAATTCAATTTTATGGGTAACAGTGAGACACCACATTGTACACGAGCAGTGGATATACTTCTGGAGGCAGAGGATATTAATCGAATCAAGTAGCCAGCACGCTCCCCAGATCTCAACCCCATAGATCATGGGGTTGATATCTGGGGAGCGTGTATCTCCAATGTATCTCCGTTGCATGGGATGCAACGGAGATACATTGCTACTCGAAATTCCCCCTCAGAAAGCAAACAAGGCTTTATCCTTACTCTGAAGGAGAAGAAGTGGGCCAGTTTGTCAGAAGAACTCCTGACTCACTTGGTGTTAAGCATGGTACTACGTTGTGAAAGCTGCATCACAGATCCGGGTGTACATATTGCATACTGAAATGTTTCTCCGCATACTTTTCCTGTAAGCAGTGTTGTTAAGAATTAGCAAATTTTCTAAGGACGTAGTTACTTATGAAATTTATTAATTAACTATCCTTAGGAAACTTTTTACTTTTGCCAAAAACGTATTGCATTTTAATTTGTACCAAATTTATAAAACATTTTTTGTGTAATATCGTTTATTAGTATGCTGCCGATAAATTTATGTCCACTTTTGGCTGTAGTCACGAAATTTCCTCATATACCGCTAAAAATGTAGTTCGTTCTTATCCATGTACTACTTTAAACTGTTCAAATGAAACCAAAACTGTATATCTCGACATATTTTTATAAGGATTCGAAAATTCATCCAATATTCATAAAATATTTCCAACAAGGGTCTCAGACGGACAGATGGAATAATGGGTGAATCTAATAGTTTTCACAGCATTTTGGGAAATAAAACGTTCCTAAATACACAATGTAAAACGAAAAAAATTCTCATTGTGCAACTTAGATGTTGAGCAATGAACAAAAACCAACGTTTAGTATGCGTTGATGTTGATAATACATTACTCAGTTCATTGATTGCTTTTTCTTTTTCTTTTTTTTTTTCAGGACTGTTCAATGAATCCATACAAAATTCAATATGCTCTTCATTAAAAGTACAATATTTGTAAAATTTGTCTCCCACATCTCGAAAGAATTTATAAAAACGTTATTCGCCATTGTGCTTGAAATATTAGTGATGCAAGATTAGAGTTTCTGTTTAAATATTTCACAAACTATCAAACCGCCTAAGTTTAAATAGTTCTATGCATGAGCATCAACTGGTGAAAAGATTACCTCTATGCATAAAAAATATTTAAATAAAAAATGCTACAAAATGAAATTTCCTAAAATCACTACAGTAATACCCGCCTTACGACGATCTGCTCATACGACACCCTTCAGTTACGACCAATGCCCATTCATACAACGCTGAATAGCTCATGCGATGCTTTTAGCGACATGACGCTCCACGGAATCAACCAATTCAGTGTAGCGTCATCTCTTGTTTCGGTGTTCAACTGTGAATTATAAACTGGTTATAAGTATTATTTTATTTTATTGTTGTTAATAATGGCAGATAAAATTCATAGTAAAGGTGCTGTTGCTTCCAGCGAAAAAAAAAGATACCGCGTAAACCTATTAATATTAGATACTAAGATTAAAACCTCTCACTACTCTTGTTACAGTTGCTAAAAACAAAGTTCTTAGTGAGGTAAAAAGTGCTCCACTGGCTAATACTACAGTTATCCGTAAACATAGCAATCCTATTTCCGAAACGGAAAAACTTTGAATCCCTTGGACAGATGACTACTCTAGTCGATATGTTCCCTTAAGCCAAGTTATTCAGAATAACTCTTTCGTTTGCGTATCTTATGCAAATAAGTGCTTTATTTACGTCATTTACGCACATATTTATATGCATCTACATACACACACACACACATGTAGATGCATGTGTGTGTGTGTATGAAGGCAATGGCTATACGATGGAAAATTGCATTTTCCATCGTATAGCGAATTATTTCTGGTCTGGAACCTAACGCGTCGTATGAACGGGAAGTGCCTGTATATAGATTTATATTTGAATTTATAATCGCGATCCATAACATGATCCAAAGTCGGCCTATTTGGAAGAGTAGCAGCGTCCCTGTTCTGAAACTTTCAGGTGGTGAATAAATCCCCAACCTGGCATGAAATTGTGTGAATGTTTTTTTAGATAACATACGAAAGGTTCTAAGTATACGCGATGGACTTACAACTTTTCATGGTCACGGTTTACATGAAGTTTCGGCTAACTTCATACTTCCAGCCGTTTTCGGACTAATGTTTGTATTCTAGGAATGGCTCCTCCATATGGTGCAACTCAAGACATGAACTTCTCTAGACGCGTTTCTTTAACGAGATGATTTGTTATGATTTATCTACATAATGACAGTCTCGTTTTCCAGATTTAAAGCAATGTAACTTTCTGAATCCACAATAAGCTTTTTAGAAATTTAATGAATTTTTTCCCCAAATGAGGTGGAATTCATCCAATTCTGAAATAATCGTTCTTGGATAGGTATAAGACCCACCGTAGTTCAGTCAGTATAGACGAAGCCCTTTTGTTCGGAAAGACCTGGGTTCGATTCCCGTCTGCGATGTGAGGATGTGGTCTCTTTCGACTAAAGGTGAGTTAACCGGTCTCATACGAAGGTGGATGGATTTTTCTCTCAGTAATCGGGTTTTTCATCCCTCAAAACAGGCAAGCCAGTCCCGTGAACACACACAGCGCTACAGTCATAAAATATACTACGCCAAGGAAGGCAAGTATGGTAGCATATAGTCCACCAGAGGGAATAGGATGGGGGGGGGGTAAGTATAATGCATTCTAGAACAAGCATTCTTTGGATAAGTTACGATTCACATGAATAATATCCTAACAAAAAATGCGTTTACTTATAGCATAGCGGTTCAGTATTTACATTTCTCTTTTTGGAGGTGAACTCCTCGCACCAACATCGCGCTTGCAACAAATATCCCTCACCCACATATCCCCGGCAAATGTTTTTAATGAAACAAATATTGAGATAGCTTGATAAATGTTTGTAAGTATTCCAATACCAAATTTGAAAAAAAATCCGTGCATTTAGAGACTAGAAATAACAGTATAAACAACAGTTTGCTGATTATTATATTAATTGTTCTAAATCTGAATATTTCTATTAATCTTATCTTATCTTATTCGTGTGGGGTTTCCCCATTTCCTCAACCGTCTCGTAGGACTGGATCAGCCCTCCGATTTAGCAATTAAGTATGTATTTTATGACTGTAAATCCGTGTGTGTTCACGGGCCGGTTTGCCTCTTCTGAGGGACAAAAAATCCATTTCATCCGAGTTTCCGAATAAAAAAACCTCTACCTCCGTGTGAGACCGGCTAACTCACCTTTAATCGAAAGAGATCGATCGGATAAAGGTGCTTCGTGTCATACTAACTGAGCTACGAAGACTCTATTTATATTAATTATATGTTAAATATATTAGATAATTACATATTAATGATTCCACACGTTAACTATATAATTTAACCTTCCCCTCATAAATTTCTTTCGTTCGTTTTTAAAGCTATCTAAATTGTCTATATCCGTAATCCTTCGCTGAAGACTACTCCATATATATCCTCCATATATATCACTACCTTCTTGTGATCCCTTCATAAGGTCTGGCTCAAGTGCAATATAATCCAGCCAGATTTTATAAATATAACATAGATCACGTGTAATCATAATTCCTTCTCCTATTTCAGTTCCTCACGTTGAGCTAATGAGCCAGGTCTGATACTGTCATGATATAATCCTTCCAAGCACTTTGATATCTTTGTATGTAAGTGGACTTATAAGTGATATATACTCACATACAAGCACATAAGCTTGGCTAAGTATTATTCAGGGATATAAAAAATTAACAACTAGGTTTAAATATCAATTAGAAAAAAAATTTGTAAAATGAATAAAAAGCATCAAAATCAATTACTTCACTATATTTGCAATAAGCAAAAAATTTAAAGTTTGATTAAATAGAATGGCAAAAACATACAAAATGGAAATCTCCACTTCCAAAACCAAAGTCATGGCATTTAAAGGTCGAGACCCAATTAGAAGCAAAACTTGAATCAACGATGATATTATAGAACAGATTAATACATTCAAATATTTAGACTATCACTTATATTATGAACGAGAGAAAGACATGCAATATAAAATTACCAATTATATAGGAATAACAATAATATTAATCAGATATTCAATCCAAATTTAATAAACAAGAAAACAATAAGAATCCATAACTCAATAGCAAGACCTATCCTAACATATGGTTCAGAAGCCTGGACCATAACTCAAACAAATAGAACTGATAAGCTCTGAAATGAGATTCCTGCACAAAACATCTGGATATAATAGACTAGACTTCAAAAGAAATAACGATATCTTAAAGGAAGAACTTGGGGTGATATCTGTCTTAGATTACATTGATCTTCATAGAGAGAGAGAGAGAGAGATGGAGACAACATGCAGAAAGAATGAGTGAAGGAAGATTCCCCAAGATATATCGACCTCAAGGGAGAAAGAATAGAAGACATCCATTGAAAAGATGGGAAGAGACTGTAACAGGCCACTAGGCCTATCATTGGAAAGAAAGAAGAAGCAAAAAATGCTAAAATGCAGATTTAAAAAGGCTAGTAAATACTTCGCTTCCTCTTATAAGCACTTTTATAGGAGAACAAGTCATCCTACCTGTCACTCACCATGCGAAACTCTGAATGAGAGAAGACCAATTGATAATGGAGGAAGTAAATCTTTCTACAATACATCCTTTCCTCGATCTAATGATACTTGGTTACAAGTTAATCTGTTGGTTCCTTATAATTTTCCTTTCATACTGTCCACGAACTCATCAGTAACATACCGGCGTTCGAATTCTGTGAGTCTCTTATCGAATCGTCATATTTTGATGTTTCCTAAATTTGCGTTTCAATAAATATATCTCCTTAAGTTTAGTTTCTGATTTTGCAGTTAAGCAAGCAGTTCCATTTTTGTCAATACTTTAACAAACATTATATGCGATTCAGTTTAATTGGCAAGGCGGTAGAATATGACTTTTATGTTCTCTCTTCCTAGTGGTGTAAAATCTTTTCGTGGAGCCTAAATTTTCTTGACAAAATACTCTCATTGCCCTGTTATCCCATAAACAAAAGAAATATCAATGAATGCTCCTAGTATATCTAGCTAGTGGGATTATTTTTAAATGGCCATAAATACTTCAATGACAGCATCTGTACCTTACTTCCATCAATTTGGCCACATTTTCAAAAACTTAATCGTGAATGTTAAAACTTAACTTTCATAATTATTGCATAACTGCTATGGGAGGTTTCTTCTTACTATAACTAACCATACTGCTTTTAAATTTGTTTTGAAAGATACAGTTTTTCCCAAAACAAGAGCAAATTCCCCGACCAACCTGAACTTTAATTTCTCTAAAATATGTCATTGCTTTAAGGCAACAACAAATTTCGTTTTTTTTCTCAAAATATGAAGTCAGAATTTGTTTATTTCTAAAAACAGAAAGTTTTGTTCCGGCAGAAAATAAGTTCCGCTGGGATGAGATCCAAGTAGTTCGAATTATTGTTTGCATAGATTTAAATCTCTAAGGAAGATTAGGTTAAATACTTCTGCTCAATCATATGAGGCTATGCTTTTGGTTATTTGGAACTTTGACACAAGCAATCTGCAAGTCCTAGCTGAGATTCGAAACCAAATCTTTCTAACCAAAATCAGATATGATATGTTGATTACTTCACAAATAAGTTACTGTACTTTCATCTTATGACGATAACTTACTGTTCACAGCAAAAGTGCAGAACGTTTATCTATCGGTACCGCAATATCTTCAGGTAATAGTGGATCAGGTATGTAAAACACAAAGTGACGGCTGAACTGGATAAGGGTAATGGGTTTACAGTGATACTGCTGGACCTGGCAAAGGCGTTTGACAGGATACCACATGGAATTCTAATCCGTAAACTACAACATATGGGAATGGATATAGGGTTGGTGAGATGGATAGGTGGGTGGTTGATGGAGAGATATCAAAGAGTAGTTTATTCAGGAGTAGAGTCCAAAAGACGGCCTGTGACTAGTGGTGTGCCGCAGGGGTCTGTTCTTGGACCACTGCTGTTTAATTTGTTAATTAACGATATAGGGAAGGGTCTAAGAGGAACAGTTCATTTGTTCGGATGCAAAGTTGGGTAGAGCCATAGTGAATGCAGAAGATGTCAAAATCTTGCAGGATGACTTGGATAGATTGGAGTTCTGGGGGTAAGGAGAATGGATGTCAATTTAATGTGACAAAATGTAAGGTTATGCATTTTGGGGTGAAAAGATTAGCAACAGTATACCACACTGGTAGAACTGTACTCCAGGAGATTGATGAGGCCAAGGACTTTGGAGTGTTGGTGGATAGGGAGATGAAGTTTAGGGAGCACATTGCAAAAGTAGCTAAATTAGCTCATCAACTCACTTGGTTATTGAAAAATACCTTGACGAGTAGAGACAAACAAGTTATTGTAACTCTGTACCGAGCCTTGATAAGACCTCATCTCGACTACTGTGCCCAGATTTTGTCACTTAGGTTCCTTCTTGATGGGGAGGAGGCGGAGAGGATCCAGAGGCGAGTGACTAAGATGATAGCGGGTCTATGGAATGAACCATATGGGAACAGGTTGAAGATTTGTGGGTTGCGGAAATTAGTTGATAGGCGGGAAAGGGGAGATATGATTGAGACATTCAAATTGCTAAAGGGTTTCTAGGATTAATTCAGAGGATATTTTTAAGATCAGGACTGCGGGTGAGAGAACTAGGAGACACCTATGGAAGCTGGGCAAGAGTGTGGTCAGCAGGGGTGTTAGAGCTGGGTTCTTTACTTTTAGGGTGGTAAATGAGTGGAATAAGCTGCCAGAGTCTGTTGTGGGTGCTATGACAGTGAGTGAGTTCAAGGCAAGGTATGATAGATACTGTGAGAATGTCGTATAGTTGTGTGGACTTGATGTTTAGGGCCTCCATCGATGAGTCTAAGGACTCCCTGGAGTCGCCCGTAATAATAATAATAATTAATGGCCTGGTTTGCCGATTGGTTAGCGTATCCAACCAAAAGGCTGCAGGTTCGAATCCTGCCGTGGGCATGGATGTTTGTGATTGTCTGTGAAAATGCTAGTGGCGGTGGTGGTGGTGGTAAGCGGACAGTTGTACAGTGAAAGAGTTGAATACTGAAAAATAACTAGGCAATGAAAAATGCAGATTGAAAATGTTATTTATAAATGTGCAGATGCTATGCTTAAGTGGCATATTCGCAGAGATCTTTCTTTCTACAAATTGCTGAGAGGGGCTAAAAATTATATCTAGTTTTAGGCATGATTCATCAGCAAATTTAACAGTAATTAATAAATAAATAACAGCTTTAATGGAAAGTATGGATATATCCGTCGTCAGTTGTACGAATTAATCACAGGCATTTTTGGAGGTCATAATTTGATCTGTAACCTTGCACAGAGTCAGATGTTTATGTTAATAACCTATTTATAAAAATCTATTCTGCTATTATAGTACTTGTTATAGTCGTATATATGTGGATTTTTGTTAGTGGCAAAAGCAAACCGTTGCTATGGCAGTATGTGCGTCTCTCGCAATAAAAGGTTTCATAAGCAGATAGTATCATGTAAAACGGTTAACTTCTTACACTCCTTTAATTATTAATCCTTAGTGCGTTGTTTTCAATATCATTTCGCCATTTTCTTTTCCATCTTTCTCTGCTTCTCTTTCCTTTTGGTACCTTTGGTATTCAGTTCTTGATTTTCTTTGCCCATCTGTTATCCTGCTTCTTTCTATGATTTTTCTATTATTCTTTCCGTTTTTGGATCCAGTCATTTACTGGCTGTATGTTACAGTTTTCTTTGATTTTCTTTAATGTTGTTACCTCTTAAATTTTTCTTAATTTTTTTTAAAATGTTTCTTATCGTCAGATTTCATTAGATTACTACAATGTTCTCCAAACGGTGGTATGCAATCTCCCTGCAAATAAAGTGGCGGATCTATATAAAAAGAGCACAAAACAACGTTCAAACAACCACTTCAATCACATAATTTGCAAGCAGTATTACAGCAAATGTACATTAGTTACAACTTGCTTGTTGAATATCATTTAAATTAAACAGATATTAAGTTAAATTTTCAGTTTGTCAGAGAATACAAACAGGAATCTGAAATCTTAATTTCAAAAAGTGCTATATCAAACAAAATTAGTGAGTCACTGTTTTTTATTATAAATTTTAATTACTAACACATAGATAATACAAAAGTTTCGACATTAGTAATATACTTATATGCTGCATCTGCTACTTTGAACGTAATTTTGTCAACAGTTAATATTTAAGTTAGTATTATAACTGCAACAGGGTCAGGGGCGAATATTCCGTATGTGTTAGGTGTGCAGTGCTCATCCACGAAATATCAGTATCATTGATATTATATTTATGCATTTATTCCTGTTAAATACTCCTCAATTGTTTGAAGAACTTAAAATTGAACACAATATACTAATGCTTCATTGTCCTCTTCAGGAGGGTAATAAAGCATTAGTGCTTCATGAAGAGGGCACTTTTCGCCTATAAACATTGCATCACATACGCGTTAATAGCCGGAGTGTGCTTTCGAAATGCATACACCTTTGAGCCCTTCGAAAAGATGTAAAGAGGGCGCATCGGGTAAAATTCTTAGCTTTCTAATATTTTTAAACCGCTGAGAAGGCAGGGCTAGGTGAGCTAACATTCTGAGCTCACCCTTCACTAGCATCCCACTGACGAGACCTCAATAAAGGTCGAAACCGGTCCGGATAGTAGCCCTTACCTTAATGCATAGCATTATACATGTCCGCAAGATGTGCTTTGCATTATGGGAGATACTGAGACAAGGGGTGATGAGAGCTTGGTTCACCTTTGTTACGAGTTGCCAACAGATACACCACCTTGTCTCAGTCCTGAAGATATTTTCAGGCACAAACTTTGTTTGCTCACACTTGGATAAAGGATTAAACTAAATTTATTATTTTAACAGTATAGAGACATTTTTATTCTCATCTTCGGAAACAACAGACAGTAACAGAATATCTATTTCTGAATAAAAATGAATATTCTGTGTATTATAAGATTGATCTACAACAAAATACCAGCATATGTGAGATTGATAAGACAGAAGAACCGCTGATACTAAAAAAAAAAATTAATTAATTAATTAAAAACAACTAATGAATGCAGGATTCCCGAAAGTGTGAATAATTCCGATAATGATCGGATATTAAATTGATCGGATGATCCTTATTAAATAAAATATATTTAATAAGGATCATCTGAGAAATGACTATGTCAGGGGAACAGTGAAAGTTACGAACTTAGGAGCGAAAATACAGGAGGCAAGGTTGAGATGGTTTGGTCATGTGATGAGGAGGGAGGACGAATATGTGGGAAGAAGGGTCATGCAGATGGATGTGCAAGGAAGGCGGAAGCGTGGGCGGCCAAAGAAGAGATGGAGGGAGCTGGTAGAAGAGGACTTGAAGATGAAGAACTTGGATGTGGTGACAGCCCAAGACAGGAAGGTGTGGAGGAGACTCATAACAAACAGTGACCCCACTTAAGTGGGAGAAGCTGCAGAAGAAGAAGAAGAAAAAGATCGGATGTTATGTATACAACAAATTTTACGAGATGATTTGTTGCTCCATCAAACCATATTTATTCTTCCCGCTATACTCTCTCTCTCTCTCTCTCTCTTCATAAGTTTTTTTTTTTTAATCATGCCATCATAAATTCACTTATTCATGTTTAGACTTTATAGGATCGTCTCTATCCAGCAACTTATAAGACACACATATCGCAAATGATAACTATTAATAATTCGTTTACCATTAATGAAAGTGTTTCAACTCACACTTATTCTTTCCTATTCTTACATCTTATAAATGATGGTTCACATATTTTCATCTTTGAGTATTTCAAATATACCAACCAAATATAGTATTCACCTTCATAGTTGATTTCTAATAAATCTTAAAACAAACAGATTGTTCCCCCACTCTATGCAGAAGTATTCAAAGTTATCCTACAATTAATTGCATTGGGCCAATTAAGATGAGCGGTGATGCGCTATGCACTCTCAAAACTTTCACGCATCGATAAAAATGCAATCACACGGTCATGAGCGTCCGCAGAGAGGGGGGAGCAAACCGGGCACTTCCCCCTTGTGGAATTTTTTACTATCGAGTAAAAAATTCCACAAATTATAATCGTAAAAGTGATTGAGATATGTAATCTTACATCCTCGACCCTGGGGCGCTTTGCTCTGTCTTAAAATTTATTATGGGTTGGCCTGTTTCGGTCCATGGTGGGGGTAGCCATAGAACACGTGTTTTATTGCAGCAATTCTGATTTATTGCAGACCTGTTCGTTTTCCCTATGTGTCTAGTGAGTCACTGAGTGAAGTGTGAATTGTAAATTTATAGTGAAACAAATTTAAACAAAAAATACATTTTTAAAAGGTAAATGTATGTAATTTAATAGTATTTTACTTGTTAGTTTTATGATTTTATTGCTTTTAAACCGAAATAATTTAATTTAGGATTTTGGGATTAATTAATTAGTTGATTTTTAATAAAATATGCTGGTCAATTTTTTTATATATGAAATTGTGCTAAAAACTATATTAATTCTGAATACTTTTTTTTGCCAAGAATTAAAGATCATTAAAATCGATATAAAATGAAAATAATGTATTTATAGTTTACATCGACAAATAATTACATCAACAAATGCTAAAAGACGTTTATTGATTAATTATTTAATTAAATCAATAATTATAAAAATGTATTGATGTAATTATTTGTCTCCAAGCTTTGCCTCCCCCCCTCCCCAGGAAAATTTTCTGCGGACGCACGCCCATGCATACAGTCAAATTGACGTGAAATTTGTAGTGCGGGTTGCATATTCCACACGACAGCACACCCAACCGAAATGGGCACGCGACGCCACTGAACAGGGTATATGAATTTGTAACTTAGAAACAGCGCCATATGAGTGAAGTAAAGTTGGGGGGAAAAAGCTAGTCCAAATAATAATATATATATTTTAATGACGTAAATTAAAAATGCGATTAGATTAATGCAATCTTATTACTAAAATGTATTAATTCATTAATACATATTATATAAATCAAGTGGATATTAAATCCAGCATTATTTCAAAGCCGAATACAGAAACTATAAAAGTTTCGTACGAAATTTGACCAGAGATCTTACGTGAATACACTCGCCGGCATTTGATCGTTGCCCAAGCGTGATATATTCGCCTCCTAGGTCCATTTTGATAGGTTTTAGTAATAAATTAATACATATATTTGTGTATTGGGTTGCAACTCATGTGGTGGCATTCAAATATAATTTCAAACAAAGACTACTTTAGCAGTTTGTTTACACTGTTTTACTATTAGTATTTAACTGTGTCTCGCTAATGGGGAGAAGTACTCCTCCTGAGTGATAAATTGATTCAGTTTAAAGCAGTAAAAGCTATGAATTACTGCTTTAAACTGAATCAATTTATCATCTTCAGAGTACCAAGTTTTGGAAAGACTGATACTCTGAAAATTCTCTGGACAGATAGAGAATTTATTTTCTAAGAACATAGACATTCCTACAGATGTCTCGGCATCTCAATCGCAAGGATTACGCGATATTTGTCTTTCGATCGGAAAGACCCTCTGAAGACCAAAGTTCAAATTCCGTCTTTTCAAGTGAAAATGAATTAGCCGGTCTCAAATGGAGTTAGAAGGATTTCTCTCCCAGAAACTACGATGTTTCATCCAGCCAAGCAGATAAACAGGTGAACATATTCAATTAACAGATAAAATACTTATATTAGCCTTAGGTGCTTCAGACGCAATTCAAACTAAACGAAATATTCCTGTATAGTAAAAGAGCATTTATCTACTTTCCATTGAATACTTTTGTGATTTGCTTATTTGTCTTTTTTCTGATAATTACCTGATAAATAATATTTATCTTTTCCTACAGACATTGTGCTTCGAGTGCCAAGGATATGCGATCGATTGGAGAAGATAAGTCACAGTTAGAATGAGTTAAATAATCAAAATTCTGTTTTTTTTTTTCGGCAATTTGAAGCCGCTGCACTGCATCAGTGTAGGCATAACAATAGTTTATCGTTTTTTTCCGAGAAGCAGAGTTATGAATGTATGCGTGAGTGAGTGAGTGATAGTGTGCGTGAGTGCGTGTGTGTGTGTGAGTGAGTGCGTGAGTGCGAGAGAGAGAGAGAGATAGGGAGGGGGGAGGGTGTGGCGTGTGTGTATGAGTGTGTGTGTGCGTGTATGTGTATACATTCTTCAGTCAAGGTCGCCAGATGGCCATTCGTCAATGTCATATGTACGAAACGGCATTCGATAGCAGAGTGAAACGAGAAGTGGAGGATATCGATCGGCTAGTTCAAAGTCCTGTACTGCAACATGAACCGCTCTCGCAGAAGAGTTCGAGTGGTGAATTGAGGCCGCGGTTAGGATCCAGAGAAGGAGGAACAGGCTCTCCAAGATGCCTATCATCGAACTCTAGTCCGTTAGAGACTAGGCACTCTCCTCGCAACAGATCAGCAACCGTACAACATTTCACCCCGACAGAGAAGAGGAAAGTGACCTTAATTCGGGACTCGCCTAGATCGTTGTCACCTCAGCCTCAAAAAATGAAAGTTACTAATTCGAAGCAATCATCACCATCACCGATGGCTAGAAAAAGAGGTGATTATGTGTATTCCGGTGTTCCAAATGGAAATCCAATTTATACTTCCATCAACTTTACCAATCATTTAAACAAAAGCACTAACAGAGACCCTCATCCTCCTCCTGTTCTTAGTGGACCTCCTAACGGAAGTCAGCAATTGCCAACTGCCGCGCCGCTCACTGGAGTTCTTCCATGTACTGCTCCACCTGGAGACTCGAAGACATTCTCTCCAACTACCGAGTTCAAAAAACTTGATATCCTTAACGGTCAAGAACTGGATATCGTGTCAAATATTGAAGATACACCCAAAAATCCGTCTACGGAATCAAATCACGAAACGCAAGCCATTAGCTTCAGGCAGGTATCGGAACCTTATAGGAGTCCTATGAAAGATCATGCCAATCTTCCGAGCCCAAATGGTCTTCCATCCTTCTCAAATCCATTCAGACTGTCCTCCAACCATGTACCAAAAGGTGATACTCGAAACGGAACACACCAGCTCCCATCTCCAGGACAGCAAACTCCCACTTTTGTAAGTAGGCACGTCTCCAGTGTCAATAATGAAACATCCACTTCTGGAAGAAGACAGATGAGTGCAGTAAAATCTTCAGGTTAGAATAATATTTGTTCTTAAAAGAGTACATTTTATATTAACTTTTAGTTATCCTTAAAGTGTGTTTGATTGACTGGGTATTAATCAGTATTGCAGCGGAAAATTCTTAATTTATATACCACAACTGAAAAAATATTATTGTAACTAATTGTAACTAACAACATACGATTCAATCATATTTTATCAGTAGTAATTCTTATTAATAAATGTTTACTATAAAAAAATACAAATTTGTATTGAACAATTGATATTGGCAATTTACTGAACTAAATAAGGAAACAATGATAAAGTTATATCATATGAACTTTCAATTCCAAAATATGTAGCTGTTTTTATGAAAGTCCAATTCATGCCGTGTTGTAAACTTATACAATTCATTAGTACCGTTGGATAAGGGTTAGATAATCCGTGTGTAAAGTTTAAATAACCCTACTTTAGAGACCAAATATATACTTTTCGAGCCACCTCATTCAATAATCAATTGGTGATCTCGCATTGGTCTACCACACAAAAATCTTGTCAAACTTAAAAACATAAAGACGTTTTCACATAAACTCATACCACAAGAAGGTTCAAACCCAAGATATTTAGGATTGAAAGGAGATGGTCAACCATCATTACCTGTTATAATTAAGCGTCAAGTGGGAGAAAGTTCACTTGACATTTCAAAAAACTGTGGTTTTGGCAATGTTTTTTTTTCTCCCTCTCCCCTACACATCAACGCCCAAAGTTAACAGAGTACTGGCTGCAAGATTATTCTCTAATTGATTTGGAAGCTTTCTAAATAGGCACCACTATTAAGTTGCATGATCCAACAGACTGATACACCCTCGAAACAGAAGAAATGTTCATGCTCTATGCGAGATTCGTTATTACTCTTAATATGTCCACGTGGTTAGCCAGTGGTTGTGCGCTTCGCAACCATATGCCTGGGGAAGGAGTGTCCTAGGTTCGATTCCCGTCGACGACGCGAGGAGTTTAAGGATCTTCCTCAGTCATAGCCAAGTTAACCGGTCTTGGGCGTGGACAGCAGGGTTTTTTCCGCAGGTTTATCTGGGGTTTTTCATCCCACAAGCAGGCAAACCGGCCCCATGAACAAACACGGAATACAGCCAGGAATACTGACCCAGCCATAGGCCTGATTCGTCAGCCTGTGCTGGTTCAGGAGCCCGGATAAAATTTGAGGGGACTAGATGGTGCCGTACCCCCCCCCCCGTAAAAAGGAGACTCACGGCTATTGTACCATCACACGGTAAGGAAGGACTCTTAATATGTCAACCTTACGGCATGATAGAAATAAGTGAGAGGGAAGAAGCAGGAACTTTGTCCGGAGACCATATATGGTGTTAGCCAATTTCAGTTTTCAACATTTATATAGGCGACCATTAATTAGCTATAATTTTCAAAGTAAAGCTGGATTTCGATAGAGCAAAGTAAGGGCAACAAGGTGAAAACTGTTTGTGCATAATGTCAAAAAACTTTCCTTTCAAAGATGAGGTTGAATAAAAATGACTATTCATACCTATAAGAAAAAAGCTACTCGAACCATTTTACAAAATGGAAAATGTAACGTAGCAGTAAACTCGAAAACAGTTTAGAATAAGAAGAGAAATTCAGTTAAAAATTAATAATGAATGGAAGTATAGAGTTCATGGGTTTAATATGATGACAGCTTTTTCTCTTTCTTTCTTTCTTTTTTTTTTTTTTTTGGTTCGTTTTGATTTGCATCTGCCGCACGAGCGGTAAAAAAGCAACTGTTACCTTCTTTCTTCTTAACTTCTCTAGATTTATTCTTTTAAAACTAGAAAATCCTTATGGAAAATACCGTTCTAAAGAGTAGAGCTTTGTGAAATGAGAAAGACAAGGAGTTAGTACTGTTTGAAGCTTGGCACGGACGTTAAGCAGCAAATACTGTTGTGTTTACATGCAGGAAATTTGAGGAACAATGGAGACGACTGCACCCATGAAAATACCTATAGAAGAGGCTCAAGGCAGAAACAGATTGTCTGTAAGTAAGCAGAGGGAGTCTGTGAGAGACAGAAAGAGAAAGTTAAAATGATCAATGAGTCAAAATCATGAATGAGGAAACTGGTGTAGTAAAAAGACAGAGGGGGGGGGGGATAAGATACTAAAAATACAATTTATACTTTAAATATCAACCACACACATACACACACAGGAGGCGTTGCAAAAACTACAACACTGCTGTACGTGAGCGAGTTGTTTAGGGGAAAAAATCTTGCTATGTTTTTTGAACTGGGAGTTTCATTCATAGGGAAAACTTTGATGGAAGAAAGAATGTTCCAAAGAACAAAGGAAAACTAAATTAAAGAAAAGGATGAGAAGCTGGTAAGGAATAGGTGAAGATTGACAGTGAATTGATGTTAACTAGCAGTTACACATGTATACAAGCTTAAGAGAAAGTGGAGTAATGGTGGCATCCAGTTCACGCACCAGCTCTCCTCTTCTGAACAGCAACACGCATTATTCGGGATTTTTTCAGCATATTACCCCATATTTGAGAATAATGTTCTAAGGTACGAAGCATTTGTGATTTATACAATCTTAGAAGTTGTATAGGTGAGAAGTAATGCCTTGATCTGAAAAGAACAATGTTTTTTTTTTTTTTTTTTGATGATGGACGCTATGGATGTGTTTATGCCAGGAAAGGGTAGAAATGTAACTCAGCCCCAAGAAGACAGAGAGATCTGATTATGAGTGGAGATTGAGTTGGATTGTTTTTGAATTACGGTGGAAGTAACTAAGGCTATCAGAACAGTGCATTTTATATATTAATTGCATTTGATCTTCTGGCCAGTTTGTCTCTTTTAAGTGGGAAAAAACCGTTTCTCCTCTCCTCTATAAACGTATGTCCTCTCTACAGAATGGCTTCAATAACTTGTTTCTGCAAAATAAGATGAGTGTTAATTATGGAGAACGAGTTTTCAACATAATTAGGCGAGAAGAATACCAAAAATATAAACGCGGCTAACTCACCTTCAGTTGAAAAGCTCTTATAAAAGTTCTTCGCATTAGGCCAGGAAGAAAATCATCGTTATCCACTTAACTGTGGGGACTCCTTTGAGTAGAGATATAGGTATTATCAAAGGTCTGCTC